>NC_086446.1:105146257-105301257 GCF_028390025.1 Pseudophryne corroboree
ACTTCTCTCACCCAGGTATCTGAAGTTGTCTTCAACCATTCCTGGGCAAAACCTAGAAGTCGGCCCCCCACCTAGAGGGAGGCCCACCCCGTCATGTGGCAGGCTTGTCAGTTTTGGAAGCTGGCCGACAGGAGGCTCAGGCACGCTTCGGTCTAGGCTTGTTTGGTCTGGAAGCACGAGCTTGCTTTTGGCTATGCCTGACCTTTTGCTTTTCCTGAAGGACGAAAGGGCAGAGGGAAAGTACTTTTAGCCTTCTGTGCAGAAGGAGCCGTACTAGGTAGACAAACTGTTTTAGCAGTAGCCAGATCAGCCACAATCTTATTGAGGTCTTCTCCAAAGACAATGTCTCCCTTGAAAGGAAGCACCTCCAGGGTTTTCTTGGAATCCATATCCACCAACCAGGATCTCAACCAAAGGATACGTCTGGCCAAGACGGACATAGCAGCATCCTTGGCTGCTAACACCCCGGCATTGGAGGCCGCCTCGTTAAGGTACAGAAAAGCCGTAGTAATATACGAGAGACATTGTCGAGCATGCTCATATGCGTTAGAAGGCAGTTCCGCTTCAAGCTCCTGAGCCCACGCCTCAACCGCTTCAGCGGCCCATGTCGCTGCAATGGTTGGCCTATGAACAGCCTCCGTTAGGGTGTAAATCGCTTTCAAACAACCCTCCACACATCTATCCGTCGGTTCCTTCAGAGAGGTGACGGTAGTTACTGGCAGAGCAGAGGAAACTACCATGCGTGCCACGGGAGAATCTACGGGCGGAGGAGTTTCCCAATTCTTAAATATCTCCGCAGAGAGAGGATAGCGTGCAAACAGTCTCTTATTTGGTGTGAATTTTGTCCCCGGATTTTCCCAGGATTCCTGACGTATGTCAACCAGGTGTTCAGAATGAGGTAAAAATAGGATTTTGATACCTACCGGTAAATCCTTTTCTCCTAGTCCGTAGATGATGCTGGGGACGACATCAAGACCATGGGGTATAGACGGGATCCGCAGGAGACATGGGCACTCTAGAGACTTTTCATTGGGTGTGAACTGGCTCCTCCCTCTATGCCCCTCCTCCAGACCTCAGTTGTAGGAACTGTGCCCAGGGAAACTGACATTTCGAGGGAATTACTTAAACTAGTGGTGAGATATCTACCAACTCACACCCTCAACCATGCCACACACATGGCATTCAACATAAGACACGCCAACAGGCATGTACCAATTGCAGCAACATGTTGAAAACTAAGATAACACAACTTGTGTAATTCTAATAACTAAACTGCAGGTAAAGTACGCACTGGGACGGGCGCCCAGCATCCTCTACGGACTAGGAGAAAAGGATTTACCGGTAGGTATCAAAATCCTATTTTCTCATACGTCCTAGAGGATGCTGGGGACGACATCAAGACCATGGGGTCTATACCAAAGCTCCAGTACAGTGACCCTGCAGCACCGACTGACCGAACTTGAGGTCTTCATCGGCCAAGGTGTCAAACTTGTAGAATTTAGCAAATGTGTTTGACCCTGACCAAGTAGCTGCTCGGCAAAGTTGCAATGCAGAGACCCCATGGGCCTTCACCGACGTCAGTAACGGCAATCAAGCCTTAGTATTGTTAGGGTCTCCTGCTCTGTGCTGCCACGTCGTCATGGCAACCGGGAGACAAGTGCTAGCGGAGTAACCTGAGCGTAGCTGATACTCCGGTTCGGGTCTTTTGCTGTGCAGTGGTTACAGGCTCTGTGCACGGCAGGGGATCCGGTGCTGGTTTTTGTGCTCACAGTCTGTGAGGTCTGAGTGGGGCGTGGACAGCACCTGCTATATAAACCCTCTTCTCAGGTTAGGCAGATGCTGCTGAATCTTTGTTGGTTAGTCAGTTCCTGAAAGCTAGCTAGTACTGTGTAAACTTTGTATTTGTTTGTTGCTTACTGCAAATAGGCCTTGGGATTTGGTATTACACTCTGCCAATCCAGACCTAGCAGTAAGACTGGAGTCAGTCGTTTAACCTGCTGGGGTTCTTTTGCTACTCTGTGAACCTAGCAAGTTTGCGGCTGTATTCTCAGACTTGCCTGCCAAAATCCTCTCTCACTGTGCAAGGTGTTCAGGTGTCAGTTTAGTGGCAGTAAGCTGAACCAGTGCACTGCAAGTGAGGACTAGGATTGTGGAGACTCTCCTTGTGTCTATTATTCCATCTCTGACCAAGGAGTTTACTGCCACACCCGTTGGTAACCCTTTAGGGTTTTGCTGTTGCCCTTAGCAACAGCATTTCGGGTTCTCTACGTATTAAATCACTACATCTTGCTTCTTTCCATCTGAGCATTCCTAATACTAGGGAGACACCCAGTTTCTTAGCCTTTGGGCTTCTCTGTTCACTTTGTGTTTATTTTGTTACCCTATCACCTTCTATGTATGTAATGTCATATTCCCCAGTCTGTCTGTGAGTTCATTTGTTTTGCATCCCTCTCCGTTCAGACACCAGTACATTCCTGCTGGCACTGGTGTGCATAACAAGTATGAGCGTGCTGAATCGTACTTATGATCCAACGCGCAATAGTCTGCTTGGAAGCAGGACACCCAATCTTGTTGGGCGCATAGAGGACAAACAAAGACTCTGTTTTCCGTATTCGAGCTATTCTAGCGACATTAATCTTCAAAGCCCTAACCACATCTAGATACTTTGACTCAGTGAACGTGTCAGTAACTATTGGCACCACAATAGGTTGGTTTATGTGGATAGATGAAACCACCTTCGGAAGAAAATGTTGACGAGTCCTCAACTCTGCCCTATCTTCATGGAAGATCAGGTAAGGGCTCTTGTGCGACAAGGCCCCCAATTCAGACACCCCGCCGCGCGGATGCCAATGCCAAAAGCATAACCACTTTCCAAGTGAGAAACTTCAACTCTATCTCTTGAAGAGGCTCAAACCAATCTGATTGAAGGTACTGCAACACCACGTTAAGGTCCCATGGTGCCACTGGAGGCACAAATGGAGGTTGGATGTGCAGAACCCCTTTCACGAAGGTCTGAACCTCTGGAAGAGAGGCCATTTGTTTTTGGAAGAACACTGACAAGACCGAAATCTGGACCTTAATTGATCCCAATCGTAGGCCCGCCTCCACACCAACCTGCAGAAAATGGAGAAAACATCCCAATGTTTCCACGTTACTCCTTTCCTGGCCTGTATAAGGGTGGGGATGACTTCCTTGGGAATACCCTTTCGGGCTAGGATCCGGCGCTCAGCAGCCATGCCGTCAAACGTAGCTGCGGTAAGTCTTGATACACGCACGGCCCCTGCTGCAGCAGGTCCTCGCGAAGAGTAAGAGGATCTTCTATGAGCAACTCCTGAAGATCTGGGTACCAAGCCCTTCTTGGCCAGTCTGGGGCAATGAAGATTGCTCGAACTCTTGTTCTTCTTATGATCCTGAGCACCTTTCGGATCAGCGGAAGTGGAGGGAAGACATACACTGACCGGAACACCCACTGGGCCACCAGCGTATCCACTGCTATTGCTTGAGGGTCTCTCGACCTGGAACAATATTTCTGAAGCTTCTTGTTGAGATGAGATGACATCATGTCTACTTGAGGAACTCCCCAAAGACTTGTCACCTCTGTGAAGACTTCTTGGTGTAGGCCCCACTCTCCTGGATGGAGATCGTGTCTGCTGAGGAAGTCTGCTTCCCAGTTGTCTACTCCCGGAATGAAAATTGCCGACAGAGCCTGTACATGTCTTTCTGCCCAGAGGAGGATCTTCGTCACCTCTGCCATTGCCGCTCTGCTTTTCGTTCCGCCCTGCCTGTTTATGTACGCGACTGCTGTTACATTGTCCGACTGGATCTGCACGGGATGATCTTGAAGATGTACCGCTTGTTGAAGGCCGTTGTAAATGGCTCTCAATTACAGCACGTTTATGTGAAGGCCGGCTTCCTGACTTGACCATTTTCCCTGGAAGCTTTCTCCCTGAGTGACAGCTCCCCCGTGGTTACCAGGAGCCAGTCCTGAATCCCGAACCTGCGTCCCTCTAGTAGGTGAGAACTGTGTAGCCACCACAGGAACGAACTCCTGGCTTTTGACGACAGGATTATCTTCCGGTACCTGTGTAGGTGGGATCCCGACCACTTGTCCAACAGGTCCCACTTGAATACCCTGGCATGGAACCTGCCAAACTGTATGGCCTCGTAGGCCGCCACCATCTTCCCCAACAACCGAATGCACTGATGGATCGACACACTAGATGGTTTCAATATCTGTTTTACCATTTTCTGGATTTCCAGAGCCTTTTCCACCGGAAGAAAAACTCTGAACTTCTGTGTCCAGAATCATCCCGAGAAAAGACAATCTTGTCGTCTGTTCCAACTGTAACTTTGGATAATTTATGATACAACCGTGTTGTTGGAGTATTGACAGGAAGAGTGTGATGTTTTGTAACAACTGCTCCCTGGATCTCGCCTTTATCAGGAGATCGTCTAGATAAGGAATTATATGGACTCCTTTTTGACGCAGGAGAACCATCAACTCCGCCATCACCTTGGTGAATACCCTTGGCGCGGTGGAGAGACCGAAAGGTAACATCTGGAATTGGTAATGGCAATCCTGAACCGCGAATCTCAGATAAGCCTGGTGAGGAGGATAAATGGGAACATGCAGGTAAGCATCTTTTATGTCTACCGACACCATGTAGTCCCCCTCCTCCAGACTGGAAATCATTGCCCTCAGTGATTCCATTTTGAACTTGAATCGTTTCAAGTAGAGATTCAGATTTTTCAGGTTTAGGATCGGTCTGACCGAGCTGTCCTGCTTCGGAACTACAAAAAAGGCTTGAATAAAATCCCTCCCCTTGTTGTGACACAGGTACCAGGACTATGACCTGATCCTGACATAATTTTTGGATTGCCGCTGTTACTGCTTCCCTTTCTGGAAGAGAAGCTGGCAAGGTCGATTTGAAAAATCGGCATGGGGAAACGTCTTGAAACTCCAGCTTGTATCCCTGGGACACTATTTGCAACACCCAGGAATCCAGGTCAGACAGAATCCAATCTTGGCTGAACAGTTTGAGATGTGCCTCCACCCGAGAGGCCTCCCGCAAAGAAGCCCCAGCGTCATGCTGAAGATTTGGCAGAAGTAGGGGTAGACTTCTGCTCCTGGGAACCTGAAGCTGCTGTGGACTTCTTTCCCTTTCCCCTTCCCCTACCCGCAAAGCAGGGGGAACCTCTTGCTTTTTTGTATTTATTGGGCCGAAACGAGTGCATGTGCGGGTGATATGTCTTTTTTGCCGGTGCAGGCGCAGAGGGCAAAAATGTTGACTTACCTGCGGTAGCCGCCGAGACGAACACATCCAGTCCATTGCCAAATAAGGCCTCACCTTTATATGGGAGAGCCTCCATATTTCTTTTGGAATCTGCATCCACGTTCCACTGGCGAATCCACAACGCCCGCCGAGCCGATACTGCCATGGTAGCGGCTTGTGAACTCAAGAGTCCAATATCTTTCATCGTTTCTAGCATGTATGCGGCAGCGTCTTTGATATTCCTTAACTTAAGGAGTATCACATCTTAATCAATCGTGTCAATTTCTGATGACACGCTTTCTGACCATTTTTCAATAGCGCGACTCACCCACGCGCAAGCAATTGTGGGCCTGAGCAGCGTTCCATTGGCAACATAAATGGATTTCAATGTAGTTTCCATCTTTCGGTCTGCCAGCTCTTTTAGTGAAGCCGTGCCAGGTGCTGGGAGAATTACCTTCTTTGTCAACCTGGACAGTGCACTGTCTAACACAGGGGGTGACTCCCATTTTTTCCTGTCCTCCACCGGGAAAGGATAAGCTATCTGAATTCTCTTGGGAATACGAATATTTATTTTCGGGATTCACCCACATCCCTTCAAAGAGTGTATTAAGCTCGTGGGAAGGAGGGAAAGTGACCTTAGATTTATTTTCTTTATAGAAATAAGCCTTCTCCTGAGGTACAGGAGAGGCTTCCGTGACTTCCAGAACTTCGCTCATAGCCACAATCATATATTGTATATTTTTTTGCAAATTTATGATCTATTTCCCTGGAGTCACTATCGTCGACACAAGAATTAGTGCCTGTGTCGGTATCAGTATTCACAATATTTGCAAATGGTCTCTTATGTGACCCAGAGGGGTCGCCTGCGGATGGAATAACAGAGTCCTGAAAAATCACATCCTCCACAGATTTTCTCCAGCACTCAGCATGAGATTCAGACTTATCTATTCTCCTATTGATATGATGCATACTATCACGTATTTCTTTCACCCATGCAGGCTCTTGGTGTACCGGCAGCGTCACCACATTATACTTCAGTGTCCCGAAAATGGTTGAAGTGAAGGAGGCCTTTTTACCTCAGAAACTTTTTATAATATTTATACTGGCGGGGGTACGGTTGTGCCTGGGCATCTTATGCCCCATTTTTGCCAGTTTATAGAGGTGTTTTTGCTGCCCAGGGCGCCTGTGTGTGTGGTCAGCAATGGCGCTCTGCGCTCCCGCCAGCCGCGCTGTACCTCAGCCGTCACTTTTCTTGATAGAAAATCTGTCTTCTTCTACTCACCTGTCTTCTGACTTCTGGCTTTGTGAGGGGGGTGACGGCGTGCTGTGGGAGCGAGCATCTAGGCACGGCTAGCGTTCAGTACCCTTCAGGAGCTAATGGTGTCCTGTCAGCCAGAAGCAGAGCCATGAAACTCTTCAGGAAGTAAGTTCCTACTTCTGCCCCCTCAGTCCCACGAAGCAGGCAGTCAGTTGCCAGCAGTTCTCCCTGAAAATAACAAACCTAACATAAGTCTTTTCAGAGAAACTAAGTAGAGCTCCTCAAAAGTGCATCCACTGGGCTCATTTCTAAAACTGAGGTCTGGAGGATGGGCATAGAGGGAGGAGCCAGTTCACACCCAATGAAAAGTCTTTAGAGTGCCCATGTCTCCTGCTGATCCCGTCTATACCCCATGGTCTTGATGTCGTCCCCAGCATCCTCTAGGACGTATGAGAAAATAAGAATTTACTCACCGGTAATTCTATTTCTCGTAGTCCGTAGTGGATGCTGGGTACTCCGTAAGGACCATGGGGAATAGACGGGCTCCGCAGGAGACTGGGCACTCTAAAAGAAAGATTAGGTACTATCTGGTGTGCACTGGCTCCTCCCTCTATGCCCCTCCTCCAGACCTCAGTCAGGGAAACTGTGCCCGGAAGAGCTGACACAACAAGGAAAGGATTTGGAATCCAGGGTAAGACTCATACCAGCCACACCAATCACACCGTACAACTCGTGATAACTATACCCAGTTAACAGTATGAATAACAACTGAGCCTCACTGAACAGATGGCTCATAACAATAACCCCTTAGTTAAGCAATAACTATATACAAGTATTGCAGACAATCCGCACTTGGGACGGGCTCCCAGCATCCACTACGGACTACGAGAAATAGAATTACCGGTGAGTAAATTCTTATTTTCTCTGACGTCCTAGTGGATGCTGGGTACTCCGTAAGGACCATGGGGATTATACCAAAGCTCCCAAACGGGCGGGAGAGTGCGGATGACTCTGCAGCACCGAATGAGCAAACTCAAGGTCCTCCTCAGCCAGGATATCAAACTTGTAGAATTTTGCAAACGTGTTTGATCCCGACCAGGTAGCAGCTCGGCAAAGTTGTAAAGCCGAGACCCCTCGGGCAGCCGCCCAAGAAGAGCCCACCTTCCTCGTGGAATGGGCTTTGACTGATTTAGGATGCGGCAGTCCAGCCGCAGAATGTGCAAGTTGAATCGTGCAACAGATCCAGCGAGCAAAAGTCTGCTTAGAAGCAGGAGCACCCAGCTTGTTGGGTGCATGCAGGATAAACAGCGAGTCAGTTTTTCTGACTCTAGCCGTCCTGGAAACATAGATTTTCAGGGCCCGGACTACGTCCAGCAACTTGGAAGCCTCCAAGTCCCGAGTAGCCGAAGGCACCACAATAGGTTGGTTCAAATGAAACGCTGATACCACCTTAGGGAGAAATTGGGGACGAGTCCTCAATTCTGCCCTGTCCATATGGAAGTTCAGATAGGGGCTTTTACATGACAAAGCCGCCAATTCCGACACACGCCTAGCCGAAGCCAAGGCCAAAAGCATGACCACTTTCCACGTGAGATATTTCAACTCCACGGTCTGAAGTGGCTCAAACCAATGTGATTTTAGGAAATCCAACAGAACGTTGAGATCCCAAGGTGCCACTGGGGGCACAAAAGGGGGCTGAACATGCAGCACTCCCTTAACAAACGTCTGAACTTCAGGCAGTGAAGCCAGTTCTTTTTGAAAGAAAATAGACAGGGCCGAAATCTGGACTTTAATGGATCCCAATTTTAGGCCCATAGTCACTCCTGACTGTAGGAAGTGCAGAAATCGACCCAGCTGAAATTCTTCTGTTGGGGCCTTCCTAGCCTCACACCAAGCAACATATTTTCGCCATATGCGGTGATAATGTTTTGCTGTCACATCCTTCCTAGCTTTTATCAGCGTAGGAATGACTTCAACCGGAATGCCCTTTTCCATCAGGATCCGGCGTTCAACCGCCATGCCGTCAAACGCAGCCACGGTAAGTCTTGGAACAGACAGGGCCCCTGCTGCAGCAGGTCCTGTCTGAGAGGCAGAGGCCAAGGGTCCTCTGAGATCATTTCTTGTAGTTCCGGGTACCAAGTCCTTCTTGGCCAATCCGGAACGACGAGTATAGTTCTTACTCCTCTCTTTCTTATTATCCTCAGTACCTTTGGTATGAGAGGAAGAGGATGGAACACATAAACCGACTGGTACACCCACGGTGTCACTAGAGCGTCCACAGCTATCGCCTGAGGGTCCCTTGACCTGGCGCAATATCGTTTTAGCTTTTTGTTGAGGCGGGACACCATCATGTCCACCTGTGGCCTTTCCCAACGATTTACAATCCGCTGGAAGACTTCTGGATGAAGTCCCCACTCTCCCGGGTGGAGGTCGTGCCTGCTGAGGAAGTCTGCTTCCCAGTTGTCCACTCCCGGAATGAACACTGCTGACAGTGCTATCACGTGATTTTCCGCCCATCGAAGAATCCTTGTGGCTTCTGCCATCGCCATCCTGCTTCTTGTGCCGCCCTGTCGGTTTGCATGGGCGACCGCCGTGATGTTGTCTGACTGAATCAGCACCGGCTGGTTTTGAAGCAGGGGTCTTGCCTGACTTAGGGCATTGTAAATGGCCCTTAGTTCCAGAATATTTATGTGTAGGGAAGCTTCCTGACTCGACCATTGTCCTTGGAAGTTTCTTCCCTGAGTGACTGCCCCCCAACCTCGGAGGCTTGCATCCGTGGTCACCAGGACCCAGTCCTGTATGCCGAATCTGCGGCCCACGAGTAGATGAGCACTCTGCAGCCACCACAGCAGAGACACCCTGGCCCTCGGGGACAGGGTGATCAGCCGATGCATCTGAAGATGCGATCCGGACCACTTGTCTAACAGATCCCACTGAAAGATCCGCGCATGGAATCTGCCGAATGGAATTGCCTCGTAAGAAGCTACCATCTTTCCCAGGACTCGCGTGCAGCGATGCACCGACACCTGTTTTGGTTTTAGGAGGTCTCTGACCAGAGATGACAACTCCTTGGCCTTCTCCTCCGGGAGAAACACCTTCTTCTGTTCTGTGTCCAGAATCATACCCAGGAACAGCAGACGCGTCGTAGGAACCAGCTGCGACTTCAGGATATTCAGAATCCAGCCGTGCTGTTGTAGCACTTCCTGAGATAGTGCTACTCCGACCAACAACTGCTCCCTGGACCTCGCCTTTATAAGGAGATCGTCCAAGTAAGGGATAATTATAACTCCCTTCTTTCGAATGAGTATCATCATTTCGGCCATTACTTTGCTAAATACCCTCGGTGCCGTGGACAGACCAAACGGCAACGTCTGGAATTGGTAATGGCAGTCCTGTACCACAAAACGGAGGTACACCTGGTGAGGTGGGTAAATGGGGACATGTAGGTTAGCATCCTTGATGTCCAGTGATACCATGTAATCCCCCTCTTCCAGGCTTGCAATAACCGCCCTGAGTGATTCCATTTTGAACTTGAACTTCCTTATATAAGTGTTCAAGGATTTAAAATTTAGAATGGGTCTCACCGAACCGTCTGGCTTCGGTACCACAAACATTGTGGAATAATAACCCCGTCCCTGTTGAAGGAGGGGAGCTTTTATTATCACCTGCTGGAGGTACAGCTTGTGAATTGCCGGCAGTACTACCTCCCTGTCCTGGGGAGTAGCTGGCAAGGCTGATTTGAGGTAACGGCGAGGGGGAGACGTCTCGAATTCCAGCTTGTATCCCTGAGATACCACTTGTAGAACCCAGAGATCCACCCGTGAGTGAACCCACTGGTCGCTGAAATTCCGTAGACGGGCCCCCACCGCACCTGGCTCCACCAGTGGAGCCCCAGCGTCATGCGGTGGACTTAGTGGAAGCAGGGGAGGATTTTTGTTCTTGGGAACTGGCTGTATGGTGCAGCTTTTTCCCTCTACCCCTGCCTCTGGGCAGAAAGGACGCGCCTTTAACCCACTTGCCTTTCTGGGGCCGAAATGACTGTACCTGATAATACGGTGCTTTCTTAGGCTGTGAGGGAACCTGAGGTAAAAATTTCGACTTCCCAGCTGTTGCTGTGGAAACGAGGTCCGAGAGACCATCCCCAAACAATTCCTCACCCTTGTAAGGCAAAACCTCCATGTGCCTTTTAGAATCCGCATCACCTGTCCACTGCCGAGTCCATAATACTCTCCTGGCAGAAATGGACATTGCATTAATTCTAGATGCCAGCCGGCAAATATCCCTCTGTGCATCTCTCATATATAAGACAACGTCTTTAATATGCTCTATGGTTAGAAAAATCGTATCCCTGTCGAGGGTATCAATATTTTCCGACAGGGTATCGGACCAAGCCGCTGCAGCACTACACATCCAAGCTGAAGCAATTGCAGGTCTCAGTATAGTACCTGAGTGTGTATATACAGACTTCAGGATAGCCTCCTGCTTTCTATCCGCAGGCTCCTTTAAGGTGGCCGTATCCCGAGACGGCAGTGCCACCTTTTTTGACAAGCGTGTGAGCGCCTTATCCACCCTCGGGGATGTCTCCCAACGTAACCTGTCCTCTGGCGGGAAAGGGTACGCCATCAGTAACTTTTTAGAAATCACTAGTTTCTTATCGGGGGAAGCCCACGCTTCTTCACACACTTCATTCAACTCATCGGATGGGAGAAAAACCACTGGTTGCTTTTTCTCCCCAAACATAATACCCTTATTAGTGGTACCTGGGTTAATGTCAGAAATGTGCAACACATTTTTCATTGCCGTAATCATGCAACGGATGGCCCTAGTGGAATGTACATTAGTCTCGTCCTCGTCGACACTGGAGTCAGACTCTGTGTCGACATCTGTGTCTGCCATCTGAGGTAGCGGGCGTTTTTGAGCCCCTGATGGCCTTTGAGACGCCTCGGCAGGCACTGGCTGAGAAGCCGGCTGTCCCACAGCTGTTATGTCATCGAACCTTTTATGCAAGGAGTTGACACGGTCGTGTAAAACCTTCCACATATCCATCCACTCTGGTGTCGACCCCGCAGGGGGTGACATCACACTTCTCGGCACCTGCTCCGCCTCCACATCAAACATGTCGACACAGCCGTACCGACACACCGCACACACACAGGGAATGCTCTGACTGAGGACAGGACCCCACAAAGTCCTTTGGGGAGACAGAGAGAGAGTATGCCAGCACACACCACAGCGCTATATAATCAGGGATTTACACTAACACAAAGTGATTTTTCCCTATAGCTGCTTTTCATATACAGTTTGCGCCTAAATTTAGTGCCCCCCCTCTCTTTTTTACCCTTTGAGCCTGGAAACTGCAGGGGAGAGCCTGGGGAGCTGTCTTCCAGCGGAGCTGTTTAGAGGAAATGGCGCCAGTGTGCTGAGGGAGATAGCCCCGCCCCCTTCTCGGCGGACTTCTCCCGCTCTTATATTAATATTATGGCAGGGGATTTTTGCACATATATAGTTTATAGACTATATTATGTGCTGTTTGCCAATGTAAGGTACTCTAATTGCAGCCCAGGGCGCCCCCCCCCCCCCAGCGCCCTGTACCCATCAGTGACCGGAGTATGTGGTGTGCATAGGGAGCAATGGCGCACAGCTGCAATGCTGTGCGCTACCTTCAGCCGCCGATTTCCAGGATGTTCTTCTTGCTTCTGGCTCTGCAAGGGGGACGGCGGCGCGGCTCCGGGACCGGACGACCGAGGCTGGGCCTGTGTTCGATCCCTCTGGAGCTAATGGTGTCCAGTAGCCTAGAAGCCCAAGCTAGCTGCAAGCAGGTAGGTTCGCTTCTCTCCCCTAAGTCCCTCGTAGCAGTGAGTCTGTTGCCAGCAGATCTCACTGAAAATAAAAAAACCTAACAAAAAATTTCTTTACTAGAAGCTCAGGAGAGCCCCTAGTGTGCAACCAGCTCGAGCCGGGCACAGATTCTAACTGAGGTCTGGAGGAGGGGCATAGAGGGAGGAGCCAGTGCACACCAGATAAGACCTAATCTTTCTTTTAGAGTGCCCAGTCTCCTGCGGAGCCCGTCTATTCCCCATGGTCCTTACGGAGTACCCAGCATCCACTAGGACGTCAGAGAAAATAAGATTTTAAACCTACCGGTAAATCTTTTTCTCCTAGTCTGTAGAGGATGCTGGGGACTCCGTAAGGACCATGGGGTATAGAAGGGCTCCGCAGGAGACATGTGCACTATAAAGAACTTTTAGTATGGGTGTGCACTGGCTCCTTCCTCTATGCCCCTCCTCCAGACCTCAGTTAGAGAAACTGTGCCCAGAGGAAATAGACAATATGAGGAAAGGATTTTGTAATCTAAGGGCAAGATTCATACCAGCCCACACCAACCACACCGTATAACCTGGAATATACGCAACCAGTTAACAGTATTAACAAAAACAGCATCAGTCAACGACCGATCTCAACTGTAACATAACCCTTATGTAAGCAACAACTACAAGTCTTGCAGATTTAGTCCGCACTGGGACGGGCGCCCAGCATCCTCTACGGACTAGGAGAAAAAGATTTACCGGTAGGTTTAAAATCTTATTTTCTCTTACGTCCTGGGGACTCCGTAAGGACCATGGGGTTTATACCAAAGCTCCAAACCGGGCGGGAGAGTGCGGATGACTCTGCAGCACCGATTGAGCAAACATGAGGTCCTCATCAGCCAGGGTATCAAACTTGTAGAATTTTGCAAAAGTGTTTGAACCCGACCAAGTAGCTGCTCGGCACAACTGTAATGCCGAGACGCCTCGGGCAGCCGCCCAAGAAGAGCCCACCTTCCTAGTGGAATGGGCTTTTACCGAATTTGGTAACAGCAATCCAGCCGTAGAATGAGCCTGCTGAATCGTGTGACAGATCCATCGAGCAATAGTCTGCTTAGAAGCAGGCGCGCCAACCTTGTTGGCTGCATACAGGACAAACAGAGCCTCTGTCTTCCTAACCCTAGCCGTCCTGGCTACATAGATTTTTAAGGCCCTGACTACATCCAGGGACTTGGAGTCCTCCAAGTCACTCGTAGCCACAGGTACCACAATAGGTTGGTTCATATGAAATGAAGAAACCACCTTAGGCACAAATTGAGGACGAGTCCTCAATTCCGCTCTATCCACATGTAAAATCAAGTAGGGGCTCTTGTGAGACAAGGCCGCCAACTCTGATACCCGCCTTGCAGATGCCAAGGCTAATAACATGACCACCTTCCAGGTGAGAAATCTTAATTCAACCATTTGAAGGGGTTCAAGCCAGTGTGATTTAAGGAACTGTAACACCACGTTAAGGTCCCATGGTGCCACTGGTGGCACAATAGGAGGCTGGATGTGCAGCACTCCCTTTACAAAAGTCTGTACTTCTGGGAGAGAAGCCAATTCCTTCTGAAAGAATATAGATTGGGCCGAAATCTGTACCTTAATGGAGCCTAACTTTAGGCCCATAGCCACACCTGTCTGTAGGAAGTGGAGAAAACGGCCCAGATGGAAATCTTCCATAGGAGCATTCTTGGTTTCACACCAAGATACATACTTCCTCCAGATACGGTGATAATGCTTCGCCGTTACCTCCTTCCTAGCCTTTATCAGAGTAGGGATAACTTCCTCTGGAATACCTTTCTCAGCTAGGATTCGGTGTTCAACCGCCATGCCGTCAAACGCAACTGCGGTAAGTCTTGGAACATGCACGGCCCCTGCTGCAACAGGTCTTCCCTGAGAGGAAGAGGCTACGGATCTTCTGTGAGCATATCCTGAAGATCCGAATACCAGGCCCTTCGAGGCCAATCTGGAACAATGAGTATTGTCTGTACTCTTTTTCGTCTTATGATTCTCAGCACTTTTGAGATGAGAGGCAGAGGAGGGAACACATAAACCGACTGAAACACCCATGGTGTCACTAAGGCGTCTACCGCTACTGCCCGAGGGTCCCTTGACCTGGCACAATACCTCCGAAGCTTTTTGTTGAGGCGTGACGCCATCATGTCTATTTGAGGGAGTCCCCAAAGACTTGATATCTCTGCAAAGACCTCTTGATGAAGTCCCCACTCTCCTGGATGGAGATCGTGTCTGCTGAGGAAGTCTGCTTCCCAGTTGTCCACTCCCGGTATGAAGACTGCTGACAGAACGCTTACGTGATTTTCCGCCCAGCGCAGAATCCTGGTGGCTTCCGCCATTGCCCCTCTGCTCCTTGTCCCACCTTGGCGGTTTACATGAGCCACGGCTGTGACGTTGCCTGATTGAATCAGAACTGGTAGGTTGCTAAGAAGATACTCTGCCTGTCGTAGGCCGTTGTATATGGCCCTCAATTCAAGCACGTTGATGTGTAGACAAGCCTCCTGGCTTGACCATAGACCCTGAAAATTTCTTCCTTTTGTGACTGCTCCCCATCCTCGGAGGCTCGCGTCCATGGTCACCAGAACCCAGTCTTGAATGCCGAACCTGCGACCCTCTAGAAGGTGAGCACTCTGCAGCCACCAAAGGAGAGACACCCTGGCCCTGGGAGACAGGCTTATCTTTTGATTTAGATGCAGGTGGGACCCTGACCACTTGTCCAGAAGGTCCCAATGAAACGTCCTTGCATGGAACCTGCCGAAGGGGATGGCCTCGTAGGCTGCCACCATTTTTCCCAGAACTCGAGTACATTGATGAACAGACACTCTTTTCGGTTTTAGCAGGTCCCTGACAATGTTCTGGAGATCCTGGGCATTTTCCATTGGTAGAAAAACCCTCTTCTGTTCCGTGTCCAGAATCATGCCTAGGAATGATAGTCGAGTCGTTGGAATCAACTGTGACTTTGGCAGATTGAGAATCCAACCGTGGTGTTGTAGCACTCTCAGGGAGAGCGACACGCTTTTCAGCAATTGATCTCTTGATGTCGCCTTTATCAGGAGATCGTCCAAGTACGGTATAATTGTGACTCCCTGCCTGCGCAGGAGCACCATAATTTCCGCCATCACTTTGGTGAAAATCCTCGGGGCCGTGGAAAGCCCAAACGGCAACATCTGAAACTGGTAATGACAGTCCTGTACCGCGAACCTCAGGTACTCCTGATGAGGAGGAAATATGAGGACATGAAGGTAGGCATCCTCCACGTCCAGCGACACCATAAAATCCCCTCCTTCCAGACTGGATATCACAGCCCGGAGTGATTCCATCTTGAATTTGAACTTTTTCAAGTACAGGTTTAGGGATTTTAGATTTAAAATGGGTCTGACCGAACCATCCGGCTTCGGGACCACGAACAGGGTTGAACAGTACCCTTTTCCCTGTTGGACCAGGGGAACCTTGCCAATCACTTGCTGTTGACACAGCTTTTGAATTGCATCTAATACTACTTCCCTCTCCGGGGAAGAGGCTGGCAAAGCCGACTTGAAAAATCGGCGAGGGGGCACCTCTTCGAACTCCAGTTTGTAACCTTGGGATACAATTTCCAACGCCCAAGGATCCACGTCTGACAGAACCCAGACCTGGCTGAAGAGTCGAAGACGTGCCCCCACCGGCGCGGACTCCCTCACTGGAGCCCCAGCGTCATGCGGTGGATTTAGCAGAAGCCGGGGAGGACTTCTGCTCCTGGGAACTAGCCGAAGCAGGGGCTCTCTTACCTCTACCCTTACCTCTGGCAAGGAAAGAGGAGCCCCGACCTCTTCTGGACTTATGCGACCGAAAGGACTGCATCTGATATTGTGGAGTTTTCTTATGCTATGGGGGAACAAAAGGCAAAAATTTAGATTTACCCGTGGTAGCTATGGAAACCAGGTCCGCGAGACCATCCCCAAACAAAACTTCACCCTTGTAAGGTAAAACCTCCATATGCTTCTTCGAGTCGGCATCACCCGACCATTGGTGGGTCCACAGAGCTCGTCTCGCCGAAACTGCCACGGCGTTGGCTCTGAAACCAAGCAGCCCCACCTCTCTTTGAGCGTCTCTCATATATAAGACTGCTTCTTTAATGTGACCTAAAGTCAGTAAAATGGTATCCTTGTCCAGGGTATCAATGTCAGCTAATAAGGTATCTGTCCACGCTGCCACTGCGCTACAAACCCATGCCGATGCTATTGCCGGCCTGAGCAAAGCACCGTATGTGTATAAATAGATTTTAAGGTAGTTTCCCGTCTACGATCCACAGGATCCTTGAGGGTTGCGGTGTCTGGAGACGGTAGCGCCACCTTCTTGGACAGACGCGTTAAAGCCTTGTCTACTCTGGGCGAGGATTCCCACCGTACCCTGTCCTTTGCAGGGAAAGGATACGCCATAAGGATCCTCTTGGGAATGTGCAGTTTTTTGTCTGGAGTTTCCCAAGCTTTTTCAAATAATTCGTTCAGTTCATGAGATGGAGGAAAAGTTACCTCCGGTTTCTTTTCCTTATACATGCGCACCCTTGTGTCAGGGACAGAGGGTTCATCTGTGATATGCAAAACATCTTTTATTGCCATAATCATATAATGAATACTTTTGGCCACCTTTGGGTGTAACCTTGCCTCATCATAGTCGACACTGGAGTCAGAATCCGTGTCGGTATCAGTGTCTGCTATTTGGGATAGGGGACGCTTTTGAGACCCTGACGGGCCCTGTGACCCAGTCAAATCCGTGGATTGACTCCCTGCTGTTTCCCTGGACTCAGCTTCGTTCATTCTCTTATGTAATAAGGTCACATTTGCATTTAAAATATTCCACATATCATACCAATCATGAGTCGGCGTTGCCGACGGAAACACCACAATCATCTGCTCCACCTCCTCTTTGGATGAGCCTTCCGCTTCAGACATGCCGACACACGCGTACCGACACCCCCACACACACACAGGGATATATCTATAAGGGGACAGTCCCCAACAAGGCCCCTTGGAGAGACAGAGAGAGAGTATGCCAGCACACACCCAGCGCCAACTGACAATGGAACCAATTCCCAGATAAAGTGCTTTTATATATATTAACTGTGATATACACTCACTGCGCCTACATGTGCCCCCCCCCCTCTTTTTCAGCCCTGTATCACCGTTCAGCAGGGAAGAGTCCGGGGAGCCAGCTTCTCTGCAGATCACTGTGGAGAAAATGGCGCTGGTTAGTGCCGAGACCAAGCTCCGCCCCCTCAGCGGCGGGCTTCGGTCCCGCTCAAATGTACAAATAATGGCGGGGAATGTATATATCTACTGCCTCCGCAGCCCATATATTAAAAATGCCAGTCCAGAGGTTTATATTGCTGCCCAGGGCGCCCCCACTGCCACCCCCCCCCCCCCCCCTTTCATCAGTGCCTGTCAGTGTGTGTAATGTGTGGGAGCAATGGCGCGCAGCGGCTTACCTCAGGGAAGATCTGAAGTATTCTGCCGCCTTTGAAGTCTTCTTTCTTCTTATACTCACCCGGCTTCTATCTTCCGGCTCTGCGAGGAGGACGGCGGCGCGGGTCTGGGATGAACGGCGGGGGCAGACCTGCGTTCCAATCCCTCTGGAGCTAATGGTGTCCAGTAGCCTAAGAAGCAGAGCCTATCACTTAAGTAGGTCTGCTTCTCTCTCCTCAGTCCCACGATGCAGGGAGCCTGTTGCCAGCAGTGCTCCCTGAAAATAAAAAACCTAACAAAATTCTTTTATCAGAGAAACTCAGTAGCGCTCCCCTGTAGTGCACCCATTCTCCTCTGGGCCCATAATCTAACTGAGGTCTGGAGGAGGGGCACAGAGGGAGGAACCAGTGCACACCCATACTAAAAGTTCTTTATAGTGCCCATGTCTCCTGCGGAGCCCGTCTATACCCCATGGTCCTTACGGAGTCCCCAGCATCCTCTAGGACGCAAGAGAAACTTGTTTAAACCACCTTCTTACGTTTAAACCTATCCGGTTTCTTAGAGACAGCCTCAGGCTCAGGATCGTCAGACACCTGAAGAATGAGCCTAATTGCTTTAATCATATCCGGGACATCCATAAATGATTTCCCTTCCCCATCAGAAACATCTGTGTCAGTGTCTGTGGGATCAGTATATGCACCATCCTCCTCAGAGGACGTGTCTGGGATAGCAGTGGATTGGGAGGAGGTAATGGCCCGTTTAGAAGACGACTCAGTCTTAGGCGGGCAAGAGGGACACTTAAGATTCTTTTCTTCAAAAAAAGCTATCAATAGGCTGCCAAAGGTAGCCCTCCTGTTAAGTGCCTGCTTACTGCAAGACACTTAACTTACAAACTGAGCTCCTGTGCATGGAGGCGGGGTTTTAGAGGAGGCGGCGCTGTGCATCTTGGGAACAGTCAAAAGCTTTGAGCCTGTTGGTGCCTCGGATCAAGATCCTACTCTAAACCCCGATGTTAATCCTTGTGGAGCCCAGTGTACCCTGCAGCAGAAAAACACATAAAAAACTCATGTCGACCTTTTCACCTATCAACCTACACCATGTCGACCAAGAGGCCCTGTTGACCTAGTTACTGTCGACCAATAGTGGTCGACCTAGTTACTGTCCACCTAGTTACTGTTGACCTTGCATACCACACCCGGCTACAATGCCGACAGCTGCAAAATGTTAGCCGGGGGGAGGTGGTTAGGTTTAGGCACCTCTGGGGAGGGTTAGGCTGCAGGAAAGGGGTAGGGTGCAGGTTGAGGCAGCCCAGGGAGGTAGGGTTGTGCTGCGGGGGGTAGGAGGATTAGGTTTAGGATGCGGGGGAGGGACGGTTAGGTTTAGGCCCTGGGGAGGGAGGGGTAGGTTTAGGCACCACCGGGAAGGGTTACGGTTAGACTGCAGGGAGGTGGGGAATTGGGGGGAGGGTAAGTACACTTACCTACGCCCTGTCCGGATTCTCTCCATCTGGGTGCCGCTGTCGGTCTTCTGACTGCCGGTATCACACCGTCCCTGAATACCTGGCAAGCTAATGACCTTTAAGTGCGCGTTTACACGGTCATCAAATAGCAATAAGGAAGTATTGACAGTATGTTGTGGTCATACTGCCAATAAGCCCACACCCATGCAGAATTATGAGCTCTGGCTTTCTAGCATGAGCATTAAAGTACGGGTGACCTGATTAATGCCATGTATGCAGAGTAGGCATTTATCATTCCTCACAGGTTCGTGTACTGCATCTTATGAGTTGCTCACATTGATCTCCAAGAAGAGGAACAGCAATCCATTCAACGTTTTTATTTTTATACTTTTTTTTCTTTGAAGTGTTGGTATCCATGTTCTGTCAGACATATCTGTAGTGTTGCATCACTATCTCCCGATATCAGGGATGGACCACACAGGATTATATTTATTCTATTTTAAACAATGAGATGTGTAACCCTGCAGTGAAGACGGATGACATTTCTAGCAGTAGGTTACAGTTTGTATTTACAGTAAGGCAAGTAAAATAGGCGTCAACATGGATATAAAATAAGATTTTACTCACCGGTATATCTATTTCTCGTAGTCCGTAGTGGATGCTGGGACTCTGTAAGGACCATGGGGAATAGCGGCTCCGCAGGAGACTGGGCACAACTAAAAGAAAGCTTTTGGTCTAACTGGTGTGCACTGGCTCCTCCCTCTATGACCCTCCTCCAGACCTCAGTTAGGATACTGTGCCCGGAAGAGCTGACACAATAAGGAAGGATTTTGAATCCCGGGTAAGACTCATACCAGCCACACCAATCACACCGTATAACTCGTGATACAATACCCAGTTAACAGTATGACAATAACTGAGCCTCTCAACAGATGGCTCAACAATAACCCTTTAGTTAAACAATAACTATATACAAGTATTGCAGACAATCCGCACTTGGGATGGGCGCCCAGCATCCACTACGGACTACGAGAAATAGATTTACCGGTGAGTAAAATCTTATTTTCTCTGACGTCCTAAGTGGATGCTGGGACTCCGTAAGGACCATGGGGATTATACCAAAGCTCCCAAACGGGCGGGAGAGTGCGGATGACTCTGCAGCACCGAATGGGCAAACTCTAGGTCCTCCTCAGCCAGGGTGTCAAACTTGTAGAATTTAGCAAATGTGTTTGACCCCGACCGAGTAGCTGCTCGGCAAAGTTGTAGAGCCGAGACCCCTCGGGCAGCCGCCCAAGAAGAGCCCACCTTCCTCGTGGAATGGGCTTTCACTGATTTAGGATGCGGCAGTCCAGCCGCAGAATGTGCAAGCTGAATCGTACTACAGATCCAGCGAGCAATAGTCTGCTTTGAAGCAGGTGCACCCAACTTGTTGGGCGCATGCAGGATAAACAGCGAGTCAGTCTTTCTGACTCCAGCTGTCCTGGAAACATAAATTTTCAGGGCCCAGACTACGTCCAACAACTTGGAAGCCTCCAAGTCTTTAGTGGCCGCAGGCACCACGATAGGTTGGTTCAGATGAAAGGCTGATACCACCTTAGGGAGAAACTGGGGACGAGTCCTCAATTCTGCCCTATCCATATGGAAAATCAGATAAGGGCTTTTACATGACAAAGCCGCCAATTCTGATACACGCCTGGCCGAAGCCAAGGCCAACAACATGACCACTTTCCACGTGAGATATTTCAATTCCACGGTTTTAAGTGGCTCAAACCAATGTGACTTTAGGAAATCCAACACCACGTTGAGATCCCAAGGTGCCACTGGAGGCACAAAAGGGGGCTGAATATGCAGCACTCCCTTAACAAAAGTCTGAACTTCAGGCAGTGAAGCCAGTTCTCTCTGGAAGAAAATCGATAGAGCCGAAATCTGGACCTTAATGGAACCCAATTTTAGGCCCATAGTCACCCCTGACTGTAGGAAGTGCAGAAAACGGCCCAGCTGAAATTCCTCCGTTGGGGCCTTCCTGGCCTCACACCACGCAACATATTTTCGCCAAATGCGGTGAGAATGGTTTGCGGTCACTTCTTTCCTAGCTTTAATCAGCGTAGGAATGACTTCCTCCGGAATGCCCTTTTCCTTCAGGATCCGGTGTTCAACCGCCATGCCGTCAAACGCAGCCGCGGTAAGTCTTGGAACAGACAGGGCCCCTGCTGCAGCAGGTCCTGTCTGAGCGGCAGAGGCCATGGGTCCTCTGAGATCATTTCTTGAAGTTCCGGGTACCAAGCTCTTCTTGGCCAATCCGGAACAATGAGTATAGTTCTTACTCCTCTTCTCCTTATTATCCTCAGTACCTTTGGTATGAGAGGAAGAGGAGGGAACACATAAACCGACCGGTACACCCACGGTGTCACTAGAGCGTCCACAGCTATCGCCTGAGGGTCTCTTGACCTGGCGCAATATCTTTCTAGCTTTTTGTTTAGGCGGGACGCCATCATGTCCACCTGTGGCCTTTCCCAACGGTTTACAATCAGTTGGAAGACTTCTGGATGAAGTCCCCACTCTCCCGGGTGGAGGTCGTGCCTGCTGAGTAAGTCTGCTTCCCAGTTGTCCACTCCCGGAATGAACACTGCTGACAGTGCTAACACGTTATTTTCCGCCCATCGGAGAATCCTTGTGGCTTCTGCCATCGCCGTCCTGCTTCTTGTGCCGCCCTGTCGGTTTACATGGGCGACTGCCGTGATGTTGTCTGACTGGATCAGTACCGGCTGGTTTTGAAGCAGGGCTTTGCCTGACTTAGGGCATTGAAAATGGCCCTCAGTTCCAGAATATTTATGTGTAGGGAAGTCTCCTGACTTGACCATAGTCCTTGGAAGTTTCTTCCCTGTGTGACTACCCCCCAGCCTCGAAGACTGGCATCCGTGGTCACCAGGACCCAGTCCTGGATGCCGAATCTGCGGCCCTCTTGAAGATGAGCACTTTGCAGCCACCACAGCAGAGACACCCTGGTCCTTGGAGACAGGGTTATCAGCCGATGCATCTGAAGATGCGATCCGGACCACTTGTCCAACAGGTCCCACTGAAAGGTTCTTGCATGGAACCTGCCGAATGGAATTGCTTCGTAGGTAGCTACCATTTTTCCCAGGATTCGCGTGCAGTGATGCACCGACACCTGTTTTGGTTTTAGGAGGCCTCTGACTAGAGATGACAGCTCCTTGGCCTTCTCCTCCGGGAGAAACACTTTTTTCTGTTCTGTGTCCAGAACCATCCCCAGGAACAGTAGACGTGTCGTAGGGACCAGCTGTGACTTTGGAATATTTAGAATCCAGCCGTGCTGTTGTAGCACCTCCTGAGATAGTGCTACCCCGACCAACAACTGCTCCTTGGACCTCGCCTTTATCAGGAGATCGTCCAAGTACGGGATAATTAAAACTCCCTTCTTTCGAAGGAGTATCATCATTTCGGCCATTACCTTGGTAAATACCCTCGGAGCCGTGGATAGACCAAACGGCAACGTCTGGAATTGGTAATGACAATCCTGTACCACAAATCTGAGGTACTCCTGGTGAGGATGGTAAATGGGGACATGCAGGTAAGCATCCTTGATGTCCAGTGATACCATGTAATCCCCCTCGTCCAGGCTTGCAATAACCGCCCTGAGCGATTCCATCTTGAACTTGAATTTTTTTATATATGTGTTCAAGGATTTCAAATTTCAAATGGGTCTCACCGAACCGTCCGGTTTCGGTACCACAAACATTGTGGAATAGTAACCCCGTCCTTGTTGAAGTAGGGGCACCTTGACTATCACCTGCTGGGAATACAGCTTGTGAATTGCCTCTAGCACTGCCTCCCTGCCTGAGGGAGTTGTTGGCAAGGCAGATTTGAGGAAACGGCGGGGGGGAGACGTCTCGAATTCCAGCTTGTACCCCTGAGATACTACTTGAAGGATCCAGGGATCCTCCCGTGAGCGAGCCCACTGATTGCTGAAGTTTTTGAGACGGGCCCCCACCGTACCTGGCTCCGCCTGTGGAGCCCCAGCGCCATGCGGTGGACTTGGAGGAAGCGGGGGAGGACTTTTGCTCCTGGGAACTGGCTGTATGCTGCAGCTTTTTCCCTCTACCTCTGCCTCTGGGCAGAAAGGACGCGCCTTTAACCCGCTTGCCCTTATGGGGCCGAAAGGACTGTACCTGATAATACAGTGCTTTCTTTGGCTGTGAGGGAACATGGGGTAAAAATGCTGACTTCCCAGCTGTTGCTGTGGAAACGAGGTCCGAGAGACCATCCCCGAATAACTCCTCACCCTTATAAGGCAAAACTTCCATGTGCCTTTTAGAATCTGCATCACCTGTCCACTGCCGAGTCCATAACCCTCACCTGGCAGAAATGGACATTGCACTTATTTTAGATGCCAGCCGGCAAATATCCCTCTGTGCATCTCTCATGTATAAGACTGCGTCTTTAATATGCTCTACGGTTAGCAATATAGTGTCCCTGTCTAGGGTATCAATATTTTCCGACAGGGAATCTGACCACGCAGCTGCAGCACTGCACATCCATGCTGAAGCAATAGCTGGTCTCAGTATAATACCTGTGTGTGTATATACAGACTTCAGGATAGCCTCCTGCTTTCTATCAGCAGGCTCCTTTAAGGCGGCCGTATCCGGAGACGGTAGTGCCACCTTCTTTGACAAGCGTGTGAGCGCTTTATCCACCCTAGGGGATGTTTCCCAACGTGACCTATCCTCTGGCGGGAAAGGGTACGTCATTAGTAACCTTTTAGAAATTACCAGTTTCTTATCGGGGGAAGCCCACGCTTCTTCACACACTTCATTTAATTCCTCAGATGGAGGAAAAACTACTGGTAGTTTTTTCTCTCCAAACATAATACCCTTTTTTGTGGTACCTGGGGTAACATCAGAAATGTGCAACACATTTTTCATAGCCTCAATCATGTAACGTGTGGCCCTATTGGAAGTTACATTAGTCTCATCGTCGTCGACACTGGAGTCAGTATCCGTGTCGACATCTGTGTCTGCCATCTGAGGTAGCGGGCGTTTTAGAGCCCCTGATGGCTTTTGAGACGCCTGGGCAGGCACAGGCTGAGAAGCCGGCTGTCCCATATTTGGTATGTCGTCAAACCTTTTTTGTAAGGAGTCGACACTGTCACGTAATTCCTTCCACATAACCATCCACTCAGGTGTCGGCCCCGCAGGGGGTGACATCACATTTATCGGCATCTGCTCCGCCTCCACATAAGCCTCCTCATCAAACATGTCGACACAGCCGTACCGACACACCGCAAACACACAGGGAATGCTCTGACAGAGGACAGGACCCCACAAAGCCCTTTGGGGAGACAGAGATAGAGTATGCCAGCACACACCAGAGCGCTATATAACACAGGGATGAACACTATAACTGAGTGATTTTCCCTTATAGCTGCTTAAATATATATATTGCTGCGCCTAAATTTAGTGCCCCCCCTCTCTTTTTTACCCTTTGTAGCTTGAAACTGCAGGGGAGAGCCTGGGAGCGATCCTTCCAGCGGAGCTGTGAGGGAAAAATGGCGCCAGTGTGCAGAGGGAGATAGCCCCGCCCCTTTTTGGCTGACTTTCTCCCGCTTTTTTATGGATTCTGGCAGGGGTATTTTTCACATATATAGCCTCTGGGACTATATATTGTGATTTTTTGCCAGCCAAGGTATTAATATTGCTGCTCAGGGCGCCCCCCCCCCCCCCCCAGCGCCCTGCACCCATCAGTGACCGGAGTGTGAGGTGTGCATGAGGAGCAATGGCGCACAGCTGCAGTGCTGTCCGCTACCTTGTTGAAGACCGAAGTCTTCTGCCGCCGATTTTCAGGACCATCTTCATGCTTCTAGCTCTGTAAGGGGGACGGCGGCGCGGCTCCGGGACCGGACGATCGAGGTCGGGCCCTGTGTTCGATCCCTCTGGAGCTAATGGTGTCCAGTAGCCTAAGAAGCCCAAGCTAGCTGCAAGCAGGTAGGTTCGCTTCTTCTCCCCTTAGTCCCTCGTAGCAGTGAGTCTGTTGCCAGCAGATCTCACTGAAAAATTAAAACCTAAAAATAAGAGTTTACTCACCGGTAAATCTATTTCTCGTAGTCCGTAGTGGATGCTGGGGACTCCGTAAGGACCATGGGGATTAGCGGCTCCGCAGGAGACTGGGCACAACTAAAGAAAGCTTTAGGACTACCTGGTGTGCACTGGCTCCTCCCACTAAGACCCTCCTCCAGACCTCAGTTAGGATACTGTGCCCGGAAGAGCTGACACAATAAGGAAGGATTTTGAATCCCGGGTAAGACTCATACCAGCCACACCAATCACACCGTATAACTCGTGATACTATACCCAGTTAACAGTATGATAACAACTGAGCCTCTCAACAGATGGCTCAACAATAACCCTTTAGTTAGGCAATAACTATATACAAGTATTGCAGACAATCCGCACTTGGGATGGGCGCCCAGCATCCACTACGGACTACGAGAAATAGATTTACCGGTGAGTAAAATCTTATTTTCTCTGACGTCCTAAGTGGATGCTGGGGACTCCGTAAGGACCATGGGGATTATACCAAAGCTCCCAAACGGGCGGGAGAGTGCGGATGACTCTGCAGCACCGAATGAGCAAACTCTAGGTCCTCCTCAGCCAGGGTATCAAACTTGTAGACTCTTGCAAGAGTGTTTTAACCCGACCAAGTAACAGCTCGGCAAATTTGTAAAGCCGAGACCCCTCGGGCAGCCGCCCAAGAAGAGCCCACTTTCCTCGTGGAATGGGCTTTCACAGATTTAGGGTGCGGCATTCCAGCCGCAGAATGTGCAAGTTGAATCGTGCTACAGATCCAGCGAGCAATAGTCTGCTTAGAAGCAGGAGCACCCAGCTTGTTGGGTGCATACAGGATAAATAGCGAGTCAGTTTTCCTGACTCCAGCCGTCCTGGAAACATATACTTTTCAGGGCCCTGACTACGTCCAGAAAACTTGGAATCCTCCAAGTCCCAAGTAGCCGCAAGCACCACAATAGGTTGGTTCACATGAAAAACTGATACCACCTTAGGAAGGAATTGGGAACGATTCCTCAATTCCGCCTTATCCATATAAAATACAGATAAGGGCATTTGTATGACAAAGCCGCCAATTCTGATACACGCCTGGCCGACGCCACGGCCCACAGCATGACCACTTTCCACGTGAGGTATTGTAGCTCCACGGATTTAAGTGGCTCAACTCAATGCGACTTCAGGAAATCCAACACTACGTTGAGATCCCACGGTGCCACTGGAGGCACAAACGGGGGTTGACTATGCAGCACTCCCTTAACAAAAGTCTGAACTTCAGGCAGTGAAGCCAGTTCTATTTTGGAAGAAAATCGATAGAGCCGAAATCTGGACCTTAATGGAACCCAATTTTAGGCCCATAGTCACCTCTGACTTGTAGGAAGTGCAGAAAGCGACCTAGCTGAAATTCCTCCTTTGGGGCCTTACTGGCCTCACAGCACGCAACATATTTCCGCCATATGCGGTGATAATGGTTTGAGTTCAGTTCTTTCCTAGCTTTAAATAGCGTAGGGATAACTTCCTCCGGAATGCCCTTTTCCTTCAGGATCCGGCGTTCAACCGCCATGCCGTCAAACGCAGCCGCGGTACGTCTTGGAACAGACAGGCCCCCTGCTGCAGCAGGTCCTGTCTGAGCGGCAGAGGCCATGGGTCCTCTGAGATCATTTCTTGGAGTTCTGGGTACCAAGCTCTTCTTGGCCACCCGGAACAATGAGTATAGTTCTTACTCCTCTCCTTCTTATTATTCTCATCACCCTGGGTATGAGAGGCAGAGAAGGGAACACATACACCGACTGGTACACCCACGGTGTTACCAGAGCGTCCACAGCTATCGCCTGAGGGTCCCTTGACCTGGCGCAATATCTTTGTAGCTTTTTGTTGAGTCGGGACGCCATCATGTCCACCTGTGGCCTTTCCCCACGGTGTACAATCATTTGGAAGACTTCTGGATGAAGTCCCTACTCTCTCGGGTGGAGGTCGTGTCTGCTGAGAAAGTCTGCTTCTCAGTTGTCCACTCCGGGAATGAACACTGCCGACAGTGCTAACACATGATTTTCCGCCCATCGGAGAATCCTTGTGGCTTCTGCCATCGCCATCCTGCTTCTTGTGCCGCCCTGTCGGTTTACATGAGCGACCGCCGTGATGTTGTCTGACTGGAACAGCACCGGCCGGTGTTGAAGCAGGGGTCTAGCCTGACTTAGGGCATTGTAAATGGCCCATAGTTCCAGAACATTTATGTGTAGGGAAGTCTCCTGACTTTTCCATAGGCCTTGGAAGTTTCTTCCCTGTGTGACTGCCCCCCAGCCTTGAAGGCTGGCATCCGTGGTCACCAGGACCCAGTCCTGTATGCCGAATCTGCGGCCCCCTAGAAGATGAGCACTCTGCAGTCACCACCACAGCGACACCCTGGCTCTTGGAGACAGGGTTATCCGCCGATGCATCTGAGAATGCGACCCGGACCACTTGTCCAACAGATCCCACTGGAAGATCCTTGCATGGGACTTGGCGAATGGAAATTCTTCGTAAGAAGCTACCATCTTTCCCAAGGCTCGCGTGCATAGATGCACCGATACCTGTATTTGTATTAGGAGGTCTCCGTCTAGAGACGCCAACTCCTTGGACTTCTCCTCCGGGAGAAACCCTTTTTATCCTGTTCTGTGTCCAGAACCATACCCAGGAACAGTAGACGCGTCGTAGGAACCAGCTGTGACTTTGGAATATTCAGAATCCAGCCGTGCTGTAGTAGCACTTCCCGAGATAGTGCTACTCCGACGAACAACTGCTCCCTGGACCTCGCCTTTATAAGGAGATCGTCCAAGTACGGGATAAGTACTTCGGCCATTACCTTGGTAAATACCCTCGGTGCCGGGGACAGACCAACGGCAACGTCTGGAATTGGTAATGACAATCCTGTACCACAATTTTGAGGTACACCTGGTGACGAGGGTAAATAGGGACATGCAGGTAAGTATCCTTGATGTCCAGTGATACCCTGAAATTTTCCAGGCTTGCAATAAATCGCCCTGAGCGATTCCATTTTGAACTTGAACCTTCGTATATAAGTGTTCAAGGATTTCAATTTTAGAATGGGTCTCACCGAACCGTCTGGTTTCGGTACCACAACATTTTGGAATAGTAACCCCGGCCTTGTTGAAGGAGGGGTACCTTGATTTCACCTGCTGGAAGTACAGCTTGTGAATTGCGCCAGTACTACCTTTCTCCGAGGGCAGCAGGCAAGGCAACGGCGAGGGGCAGTCGTCTCGAACTCCAGCCTGTATCCCTGTGATACTACTTGCAGAACCTAGGGATCCACCTGTGGGCAAGCCCACTGATCCCTGCAGTTCCCGAGACGCGCCCCCACCGCACCTGTCTCCACCTGTGGAGCCCCAGCGTCATGCGGTGGACTCAGAGGAAGCGAGGGAAGATATTTGATCCTGGAACTGGCTGACTGGGGCAGCTTTTTCCTTCTTCCCTTGTCTCTGTGCAGAAAGGAAGCGCCTTTGACCCGCTTGCTTTTCTGAAGCCGAAAGGACTGTACCTGAAAATACGGTGCTTTCTTTAGGCTTTTGTGAGGAAACCTGAGGTAAAAAATTTTCTTCCCAGCTGTTGCTGTGGATACGAGGTCCCAGAGACCATCCCCAAACAATTCCTCACCCTTATAAGGCAGAATCTCCATGTGCCTTTTAAATGCAGCATCACCTGTCCACTGCCGGGTTTCTACTACCCTCCTGGCAGAATGGACATTGCATTAATTCTGGATGCCAGCCGGCAAATATCCCTCTGTGCATCCTTTATATATAAGACAACGTCTTAAATATGCTCAATGTTAGCAAAATATTATCCCTGTCGTAGCGTATTAATATTATCTGACAGGGTGTCAGACCACGCTGCAGCAGCACTATTTATGTTGAGCAAATTGCAGGTTTCAGTATATAACCTGAGTGTGTAAATACAGACTTCAGGATCGCCTCCTGCTTTTTATCAGCAGGTTCCTTCAAGGTGGCCGTATCCTAAGACGGCAGTGCCACCTTTTGACAAACGTGTGAGCGCCTTATCCACCCTAAGGGATATCTCCCAACGTGACCTATCCTCTGGCGGGAAAGGGTACGCCATCAGTAACTTTTTAGAAATAACCAGTTTCTTATCGGGGGAAACCACGCTTCTTTACACACTTCATTCATTCATCTGATGGGGGAACAAAACAGTGGCTGTTTTTTCTCCCCAAAAATAAAACCCCTTTTATGTGGTACCTGGGTTCATGTCAGAAAATGCGTAACACATTTTTCATTGCCGAGATCATGTAACGGATGTTCCTAGTGGATTGTGTATATGTCTCAACCTCGTCGACACTGGAGTCAGACTCCGTGTCGACATCTGTGTCTGCCATCTGAGGTAACGGGCGTTGTTTGAGCCCCTGATGGCCTTTGAGACGCCTGGGCAGACGCGGGCTGAGAAGCCGGCTGTCCCACAGCTGTTACGTCATCCAGCCTTTTATGTAAGGAGTTGACACTGTCGGTTAATACCTTCCACCTATCCATCCACTCTGGTGTCGGCCCCACAGGGGGCGACATCCCATTTATCGGCCTCTGCTCCGCCTCCACGTAACCTTCCTCATCCAACATGTCGACACAGCCGTACCGACACACCGCACACACACAGGGAATGCTCTGACTGAGGACAGGACCCCACAAAGTCCTTTGGGGAGACAGAGAGAGAGTATGCCAGCACACACCAGAGCGCTATATAATGCAGGGATTAACACTATAACTGAGTGATTTTTCCCCCAATAGCTGCTTGTATACACATATTGCGCCTAAATTTAGTGCCCCCCCTCTCTTTTTAACCCTTTGAGCCTGAAAACTACAGGGGAGAGCCTGGGGAGCTGTCTTCCAGCTGCACTGTGAAGAGAAAATGGCGCCAGTGTGCTGAGGGAGAAGCCCCGCCCCCTTTTCGGCGGACTTTCTCCCGCTTTTTCTGTGATACTGGCAGGGGTAATTTTACATCTATATAGCCTCTGGGACTATATATGATGTATATTTTGCCAGCCAAGGTGTTATTTATTGCCCTCAGGGCGCCCCCCCCCAGCGCCCTGCACCCATCAGTGACCGAAGTGTGAGGTGTACATGAGGAGCAATGGCGCACAGCTGCAGTGCTGTGCGCTACCTTGGTGAAGACCGAAGTCTTCTGCCGCCGATTTTCCGGACCTTCTTCGTGCTTCTGGTTCTGTAAGGGGGACGGCGGCGCGGCTCCGGGAACGAACACCAAGGTCGGGTCCTGCGGTCGATCCCTCTGGAGCTAATGGTGTCCAGTAGCCTAAGAAGCCCAAACTACCACCTGTTAGGTAGGTTCGCTTCTTCTCCCCTTAGTCCCTCGCTGCAGTGAGTCTGTTGCCAGCAGATCTCACTGAAAATAAAAAACCTAAATATACTTTCTTTCTAGGTGCTCAGGAGAGCCCCTAGTGTGCATCCAGCTCGGCCGGGCACAAGAATCTAGCTGAGGTCTGGAGGAGGGTCTTAGTGGGAGGAGCCAGTGCACACCAGGTAGTCCTAAAGCTTTCTTTAGTTGTGCCCAGTCTCCTGCGGAGCCGCTAATCCCCATGGTCCTTACGGAGTCCCCAGCATCCACTTAGGACGTTAGAGAAATATACTTTCTTTTCTAGGAGCTCAGGAGAGCCCCTAGTGTGCATCCAGCTCAGCCGGGCACAAGAATCTAGCTGAGGTCTGGAGGAGGGTCTTAGTGGGAGGAGCCAGTGCACACCAGGTAGTCCTAAAGCTTTCTTTAGTTGTGCCCAGTCTCCTGCGGAGCCGCTAATCCCCATGGTCCTTACGGAGTCCCAGCATCCACTTAGGACGTCAGAGAAATGTGATTAAGATATTAATTTGTCTTTAGTACATATTTTTCTTATTTAACTATACCAATCATGGTTTGTTCTGTGTATAGCTCCCCCCCTCCGCCACCACCACACACAATTAATTCACTATTCCATTTGTAGGTGACCAAAATATTGTGCTACATATGTAACATATACCATCTGAATTTAGAATGATGTCCAGACTTGTACTAAAGAAACATTTCACTAACGTTACAGTGAGTGTGGATAACATATGACCCTTTATGGCAGCAACATCTATTTCCACTCTGGGCCAAAGGCCAGTCAGGGCATAGGGCAGACGACTTTTCAGGTCAGTATAAAATTTCAGTTTACCATTCAACAGTTGCTGAAAATAATGGATGGCAGCAGTGTCCCACTTCTTGGTCAATCTACAAAAAAGATAAATAAAATATATCAACACTGTAAATGAAAAAAGTGACTGGTCTAATCTGATCTCCTCCATTTATCCTATGTTGCTGGCGACTCCTTCCTGCAGGCTAGGGCAGCACATTCTAGTGAAAGTAGAACAGAAGACGTTCCTGCCGCAGTGGTAACGGAGAGTGGAATGAGCGGTGTTATAACATTATGATTGGGGGGGGGGGGGGGCGTTTGCACCACTCAGGGAGTGTGTCCAACATATTGCTATAGAAATATCCAAATACACATATGCAGGCTTGTAGCATGTACACCCAAACCGTAAGTCTTGATGTCCCTATTGCATTATGCAGATATACAGATGTGTCCACATACATGTAACCCCATGGCACGTTAATAGCCCTTCTAGTCACGCCACGGAGTGACACTGTAGCGCCTGGTGTCTTTTCGTGCAACTTTTTCCATTAAAATTAATCTTATTCATACTGCTATGCAAATAAAACGCACAATCAGCTTCTGCCAATTAAAATGGTATGTGGTATACCTATATTCTCTATGCGGCTGTATCTGCATAGGAAATGCTACACTACAGGGTGCTCCTAGAAAACACTGTAACATAGCATTTCTTATGCAGATACAGCATATCATTTTAATCAGCAGAAGCTGCGTGTGAGCCCTATTCAGATAACGATGCGAATAAGATGCATTTTCGGCAAAATAAAAGACTCCTGATGTTAATGGAGTTGCACAGGACCACAGGACACATCTGTACCCGCTGCATTTTAACATAACCTCTATAGGCATTGAGTCGACAACAGTGACCATCATTCTCTATTACTAAATAAGCCACCCTCACCGCTTCCACACCCACCCCTAGTTGCAATAGATCCACCACTAGAAATCCCCCCCCCCCCCCCCCCCACTCCAATATATGTCTCCGAGGGTATCGAACAGTCAGCTTGCACTCAGAGTGGCTGAGAACTGATAGTGTGTTTCTGAACATTTAAGAAGAGGATCCAATAAGTTATATCCTTACCATGAGTTATAATGCTTTTACAGAACCACGAGCGCCTGCTGAAGACAATAAATTCACTCACCGAAAGTCTGATTTGTTCTCATACACGTTGAAGTGTAGCGATATCGGCTGAATCTGGTGTAACTTAAACTTCCTTGCTCGGATCGGAACCTTTTCACATTCCTTCAGAGGAAACCGTATGCTGTAATCACAGTGCAACAGATGAGAAGCAGCACGATGGTAGGTACAGGGCCACATTACTACAAATGTAGTCATTCAGTACAGTCTATGACGGAAGGATTGGGTGGTGGAAAAATACATATGGTGGCAGCCACCGGATGAATTGCTAGGTGGTAAATCTAATGTATTTAGACTAAAAGATCTTCTTTTACTGTATATCCTCTTTGGGGGACACTACCAAAAATGCCCCCCTGGGGGTAGGGCACTCTCAGCACAGCTTTGGAGATAGACCACTGTTCACTGTAATAGTTTAGAAGTGTGAACTTAGAATCTACCTAGCTAGAGCAGATTCTGATCACAGAACCTTGATAATTACCCAGCAACGGCATTGTTCTTTCGGACCCCAAGTTATGACTGACCAAATGGTGGGCGCCCACTTTGTGGCCCTTGTAAGAAACCAAAAGAGCGCACAAAAGAAAAACAGGGGGTGTGGCCTGGACAGCAAGAGGAGAGGACGTCTTCTTTGAGAGCTCCTGCCAATTATACATATTGGGCTCATTTATTGGGCTTTTGGGGACTTCCACTACCCCCTTTACCTCCAGGTGTTACCCCTCACCGTTCCTGACCGTGGGGCCGTGGCTACGGAGCCGGGGGACTCTTTTAAGGTTCCCTGCGGTTTGTGGCCTTCCCCTCACTGTGAAGTCGGGGACTGTAGTGACGCTCTCCCCCCAGACCGGACGCCGCGGAGTCCCTTCCTCCAGCGGACTTCAGGGACTCCTACCCCCGCGACGTGCTCAGAAGAAATGCCCGTGGCTGTCTCCCCAGTGACCCGGCAACTGCAGTGTGGGGGTTGCGAGCCCGGCGGCGGTCCCGTGCGGCCGACAAGTTCCCCTCCCGCCGGCTTCCCCTGAGTGCTCGGGGGACCGGTATTGCAGCGCCTCCGCCCCTGCAGGACCCTGTCCACAGCTGTGAACAACTTGCTGGGCGGCACGGGGGGGATCGAGTGGCTCTCTGCACCGCCGGGCTATTACAGCCCCGCCCGCCTCTCTCTGGATCCGGGGACGAGGTTTTGGCGGTGTCCCTCCATCTGAGGCCTCCATCCAGCCCTGACGCCGGGACCTCGAGTTTGGCATCTCCCCGAGGGCGGGATCCGGGGCCGGGGGGCAGCCGGAACGAGAGTGGTGGTGGTCTCCCCCGCCGCCTGAGCTCTCTCACAGGCCATCTCCTACCTGCCTCTGACCCTCGGGCATCAACAGGAGCGGGTGGGCTCCTTCACTGCCTCCTGCAGCTGCACCTATTCTCTGTGTAATCCCCAGCCTGTACTCCTGCTGGCGGCCATCTTGGGACACACAAAATTGTGAGTAACTGAAATTGCCCTGCATTAAGACCTTGCTCTAGGGCCCTCGTCCCCCTGCGTTCCCACCTGCCTGCCTCTCACCCCGCCAGTGTACCAGTGCGCTCACCCTCCTGTGGCCCTCCATAGCTGCATACATAATTTACGGCCTTCCTCAGCTACAGCACTGCAACCCCTAACTGGGGCACCTACCAGTCGGGGATTCATTGTCGGAGTGGTGTGCAGGCCTGCTCCCCTCAAGTTCTGCGCTCGATAGCGCTGGTGGCGTTGTGGGCCCGTTGAACTCCCCCTCCACTGTGTTACAAGTATGTTACTCTAAACCCGTTACCCGCGGTCTTCCTACCCCTACCGGAGACTGTATATTTGTTACTATCCCCGGGGAGCCCGGAGTGGGTTGGCGGCCGCTCTCACTGTTCGCACCGCCCAAGCTTTGAAGGAGGCCCGGAAGACGGAGAGCGCTGACCACTCTTAATTTCTTACCCTCACGGTGGATGTCTTCACCCCTGTTGCGGGGCTGCTTTATATTCTGATTTATCTGCACTCACGCATTACAGTGCACCCGGCTGGGCTTCCCCGGCCATACTCTGTGAACTGCCTATAATGTGATCTCACTATGTGATACACCCGGTCCCGTGGGTGATTCTAATGCTATAGGAGCTTTCCCGTCCCTAACCAGGTGTTGACTACCAATCTACCTCATCCCTCTCCGTCACTATTGTCAAAGTCAGAAAAATATCTCTATGCACACTACCATATTTGCACCTCACACAGGTCCGTGCTGCGCATGCGTACGCTCTCCCGTACGTGCGCATACTCACAGTCGCGGGCACCCGCAGGCGCACGGTATGCGTATTTACGGTAGAGTTTATGTGATCGTAGCGTGCGACTCAATCGTTACATATTTTCACTATATAATGTATTTTTTAGATCATGGTCCCTTTGATAGATTCTGAAAGTTTGGTTAATATAGAATGTTCATGAACAGAGAAATCCCTCTTTGTTTGATACGAAGGGTCAGACAGGAGTAATACAGTGGTGTTTAGTATCCATCGGAAGAATATTTAATTAGAAATATTCCGGTGTTGGTTTGAAGCAGATCAATCGCTCGTGCGAATAGTTATGGACATAAGAAGTTTATGAACATTTACTTTATTTGCACTTTATTACCCATGCGGCGGGAAACCCAGTTTCCCTCCCACCTGAGCTGTTGGAAATAGTCACAGCCCACCTGTATGAATCAACCTATGACCTTTTGTTATAATGCGAGGAGGAATTCCTGTGTCCAATGAACAATGAGATTGTAGGGACCATTGAATTGCATTGTGTGTGGGGCATAAATAGAAAGGCCGATCACATCCAGCTCACTCTTCAACGGTTATCATTGCTGAAAATCGGGAGCTGGATGTCCAGAGGTGCATGCGATCGTTTCCTTTGTGCGTAAGTTTTTCTCCGTAATCATACTGTTTCTCTCTTGTTATTATGGGCCATATCTTTCTCTCTCTTCTCTTTCTCTCATTTTTCTCTTAAACTTAATTGTATTGTATTTACTGTGTAGTTACCTGGTTAGTTAGTCTATGTTATATTGTAGTGTATGATTTGTATTTGTATTAATTCTTTTGCAAGTATATCATTCAAAATATATATATATTAGGCGTTGGACCCTAAGCCCAGGTATCTGTGTATTTCTTATAGAGTTAGGTATTCTCAGAGCGTCGGTGACGCTCAAACTGCTTTTAAGCTAGTAAGGTTATACTGTGTTGCATTTACACCATATCACTACACAAAGGGTTTACTGCATAATACACTGTTTATGGTTTAGATATAAAATAAGATTTTACTTACCGATAAATCTATTTCTCGTAGTCCGTAGTGGATGCTGGGACTCCGTAAGGACCATGGGGAATAGCGGCTCCGCAGGAGACAGGGCACAAAATAAAAGCTTAAGGATCAGGTGGTGTGCACTGGCTCCTCCCCCTATGACCCTCCTCCAAGCCTCAGTTAGGATACTGTGCCCGGACGAGCGTACATAATAAGGAAGGATATTGAATCCCGGGTAAGACTCATACCAGCCACACCAATCACACCGTACAACTTGTGATCTGAACCCAGTTAACAGTATGATAAACGCAAAGGAGCCTCTGAAAAGATGGCTCACAACAATAATAACCCGAATTTTTGTAACAATAACTATATACAAGTATTGCAGACAATCCGCACTAGGGATGGGCGCCCAGCATCCACTACGGACTACGAGAAATAGATTTATCGGTAAGTAAAATCTTATTTTCTCTGACGTCCTAGTGGATGCTGGGACTCCGTAAGGACCATGGGGATTATACCAAAGCTCCCAAACGGGCGGGAGAGTGCGGATGACTCTGCAGCACCGAATGAGAGAACTCTAGGTCCTCCTCAGCCAGGGTATCAAATTTGTAGAATTTAGCAAACGTGTTTGCCCCTGACCAAGTAGCTGCTCGGCAAAGTTGTAAAGCCGAGACCCCTCGGGCAGCCGCCCAAGATGAGCCCACTTTCCTTGTGGAATGGGCTTTTACTGATTTTGGCTGTGGCAATCCTGCCACAGAATGTGCAAGCTGAATTGTACTACAAATCCAACGAGCAATCGTCTGCTTAGAAGCAGGAGCACCCAGCTTGTTGGGTGCATACAGGATAAACAGCGAGTCAGATTTTCTGACTCCAGCCGTCCTGGAAACATATATTTTCAGGGCCCTGACAACGTCAAGCAACTTAGAGTCCTCTAAGTCCCTGGTAGCCGCAGGTACCACAATAGGTTGGTTCATGTGAAATGCAGAAACCACCTTAGGTAGAAATTGAGGACGAGTCCTCAATTCCGCCCTGTCAGAATGAAAAATTAAGTAAGGGCTTTTATATGATAAAGCCGCCAATTCTGACACACGCCTGGCTGAAGCCAAGGCTAACAGCATCGACACCTTCCATGTGAGATATTTTAAGTCCACAGTGGAAAGTGGTTCAAACCAATGTGACTTTAGAAAACTCAACACCACATTGAGATCCCAAGGTGCCACTGGAGGCACAAAAGGAGGCTGTATGTGCAGCACCCCTTTTACAAATGTCTGAACTTCAGGTACTGAAGCCAGTTCTTTCTGGAAGAAAATCGACAGGGCCGAAATTTGAACCTTAATGGACCCTAATTTTAGGCCCATAGACAGTCCTGTTTGCAGGAAATGAAGGAAACGACCCAGTTGAAATTCCTCTGTAGGGGCTCTCTTGGCCTCACACCACGCAACATATTTACGCCAAATGCGGTGATAATGTTTTGCGGTTACGTCCTTCCTGGCTTTGACCAGAGTAGGAATGACTTCTTCTGGAATGCCTTTTTCCCTCAGGATCCGGCGTTCAACCGCCATGCCGTCAAACGCAGCCGCGGTAAGACTTGGAACAGACAAGGCCCCTGCAGTAGCAGGTCCTTTCTTAGAGGTAGAGGCCACGGTTCGTCCGTGAGCATCTCTTGAAGTTCCGGGTACCAAGTCCTTCTTGGCCAATCCGGAACCACGAGTATAGTTCTTACTCCTCTCCTTCTTATGATTCTCAGTACTTTTGGTATGAGAGGCAGAGGAGGGAACACATACACTGACTGGTACACCCACGGCGTTACCAGAGCGTCCACTGCTATTGCCTGAGGGTCCCTTGACCTGGCGCAATATCTGTCCAGTTTTTTGTTTAGACGTGACGCCATCATGTCCACCTTTGGTTTTTCCCAACGGTTTACAATCAGGTGGAAGACTTCTGGGTGAAGTCCCCACTCTCCCGGGTGAAGGTCGTGTCTGCTGAGGAAGTCTGCTTCCCAGTTGTCCACTCCCGGAATGAACACTGCTGACAGTGCTATCACATGATTTTCCGCCCAGCGAAGAATCCTTGCAGCTTCTGCCATTGCCCTCCTGCTTCTCGTGCCGCCCTGTCTGTTTACGTGGGCGACTGACGTGATGTTGTCCGATTGGATCAACACCGCCTGACCCTGAAGCAGAGGTTTTGCTTGACTTAGGGCATTGTAAATGGCCCTTAGTTCCAGAATGTTTATATGAAGAGATGTTTCCATGCTTGACCACAAGCCCTGGAAATTCCTTCCCTGTGTGACTGCTCCCCAGCCTCTCAGGCTGGCATCCGTGGTTACCAGGATCCAATCCTGAATGCCAAATCTGCGGCCCTCTAGTAGATGAGCACTCTGCAGCCACCACAGGAGAGACACCCTTGTCCTTGGCGACAGGGTTATCCGCTGATGCATCTGCAGATGCGATCCGGACCATTTGTCCAGTAGATCCCACTGAAACGTTCTTGCATGGAATCTTCCGAATGGAATCGCTTCGTAAGAAGCCACCATTTTTCCCAGGACCCTCGTGCACTGATGCACTGAGACCTGGCCTGGTTTTAGGAGGTTCCTGACTAGCTCGGATAACTCCCTGGCCTTCTCCTCCGGGAGAAACACCTTCTTCTGGACTGTGTCCAGAATCATTCCTAGGAACAGTAGACGTGTCGTTGGAATCAGCTGCGATTTTGGAATATTTAGAATCCACCCGTGCTGACGTAACACTACCTGAGATAGTGCTACTCCGACTTCTAACTGTTCCCTGGATCTTGCCCTTATCAGGAGATCGTCCAAGTAAGGGATAATTAAAATGCCTTTTCTTCGTAGAAGAATCATCATTTCGGCCATTACCTTGGTAAAGACCCGAGGTGCCGTGGACAATCCAAACGGCAGCGTCTGAAACTGATAATGACAGTTTTGTACTACAAACCTGAGGTACCCTTGGTGAGAAGGGTATATTGGGACGTGGAGATAAGCATCTTTGATGTCCAGAGACACCATATAGTCCCCTTCTTCCAGGTTCGCTATCACTGCTCTGAGTGACTCCATCTTGAATTTGAACCTTTTTATGTAAGTGTTCAAGGATTTCAGATTTAAAATTGGTCTCACCGAGCCGTCCGGCTTCGGTACCACAAACAGCGTGGAATAATACCCCTTTCCTTGTTGCAGGAGGGGTACCTTGATTATCACCTGCTGGGAATACAGCTTGTGAATGGCTTCCAAAACTGCCTCCCTGTCGGAGGGAGACTTTGGTAAAGCAGACTTCAGGAACCGACGAGGGGGAAACGCCTCGAATTCCAGTTTGTACCCCTGCGATACTACCTGTAGAATCCAGGGATCCACTTGCGAGTGAGCCCACTGCGCGTTGAAATTCTTGAGACGGGCCCCCACCATATCTGAGTCTGCTTGTAAAGCCCCAGCGTCATGCTGAAGACTTGGCAGAAGCAGGGGAGGGCTTCTGCTCCTGGGAAGCGGCTGCATGGTGCAGTCTTTTTCCTCTTCCTCTGCCCCGGGGCAGAAAAGAGTGGCCTTTTGCTCGCTTGTACTTATGGGAACGAAAGGACTGAGTTTGAAAAGACGGTGTCTTTTTCTGCTGATGTGAAGTGACCTGGGGTAAAAAGGTGGATTTTCCAGCCGTTGCCGTGGCCACCAGGTCCGATAGACCAGCCCCAAATAACTCCTCCCCTTTATACGGCAATACTTCCATGTGCCGTTTGGAATCCGCATCCCCTGACCACTGTCGCGTCCATAACGCTCTTCTGGCAGAGATGGACATAGCACTTACTCTTGATGCCAGGGTGCAAATATCCCTCTGTGCATCACGCATATATAGTAATGCATCCTTTAAATGTTCTATAGTTAACAAAATATTGTCCCTATCCAGGGTATCAATATTCTCAGTCAGGGAATCCGACCATGCGACTCCAGCACTGCACATCCAGGCTGAGGCGATTGCTGGTCGCAGTATAACACCAGTATGTGTGTATATACTTTTTAGGATATTTTCCAGCCTTCTATCAGCTGGTTCTTTGAGGGTGGCCGTATCAGGAGACGGTAACGCTACTTGTTTAGATAAACGTGTGAGCGCCTTATCTACCCTAGGGGGTGTTTCCCAACGCGCCCTAACCTCTGGCGGGAAGGGATATAATGCTAATAATTTTTTAGAAATTAGCTGTTTTTTATCGGGGGAAACCCACGCTTTATCACACACCTCATTTATTTCCTCTGACTCAGGAAAAACTATTGGTAGTTTTTTCACACCCCACATAATACCCTTCTTTGTGGTACTTGTAGTGTCAGAAAGGTTCAATGCCTCTTTCATTGCCGTGATCATGTAACGTGTGGCCCTACTGGACATTACGTTTGTCTCGTCACCGTCGACACTAGACTCAGTATCTGTGTCAGGGTCTGTGTCGACCCACTGAGGTAACGGGCGTTTTAGCGCCCCTGACGGTGTCTGAGACGCCTGGACAGGCACTAATTGATTTGCCGGCTGTCACATGTCGTCAACAGTTTTTTGCAAATTGCTGACATTATCACTTAATTGTTTAAATACAATCATCCAGTCAGGTGTCGACTCCCTAGGGGGTGACATCACCAACACAGGCAACTGCTCCGCCTCCACATCATTTTCCTCCTCATACATGTCGACACACGCGTACCGACACACAGCACACACACCGGGAATGCTCTGATAGAGGACAGGACCCCACTTAGCCCTTTGGAGAGACAGAGGGAGAGTCTGCCAGCACACACCCAGCGCTATATATATATACAGGGATAACCTTATATAAGTGTTATTCCCTTATAGCTGCTGTTATTATCGTTATTTGCTGCCAAAAATGCCCCCCCTTCTCTTTTTTACCCTGATTCTGAAGCAGGACTGCAGGGGAGAGTCAGGGAGCCGTCCTTCCAGCGGAGCTGTGAGGGAAAATGGCGCTTGTGTGCTGAGGAGATAGGCTCCGCCCCTTCACGACGTCCTTATCTCCCGCTTTTTTGTGTAAAAATGGCAGGGGTTAAAATACATCCATATAGCCCAGGAGCTATATGTGATGTATTCTTTTTGCCACCTAAGGTATATACTGTTATATTGCGTCTCAGGGCGCTCCCCCCCAGCGCCCTGCACCCTCAGTGACCGGAGTGTGAAGTGTGCTGAGAGCAATGGCGCACAGCTGCGGTGCTGTGCGCTACCTTAGACTGAAGACAGGATGTCTTCTGCCGCCGATTTCACCGGACCTCTTCGTCTCTTCTGGCTCTGTAAGGGGGACGGCGGCGCGGCTCCGGTGACCCATCCAGGCTGAACCTGTGATCGTCCCTCTGGAGCTAATGTCCAGTAGCCTAAGAAACCCGATCCACTCTGCACTCAGGTGAGTCCGTTTCTTCTCCCCTTAGTCCCACGATGCAGTGAGCCTGTTGCCAGCAGGACTCACTGAAAATAAAAAAACCTAAACTAAACTTTTATTCTAAGCAGCTCAGGAGAGCCACCTAGATTGCACCCTTCTCGGCCGGGCACAAAAATCTAACTGAGGCTTGGAGGAGGGTCATAGGGGGAGGAGCCAGTGCACACCACCTGATCCTTAAGCTTTTATTTTGTGCCCTGTCTCCTGCGGAGCCGCTATTCCCCATGGTCCTTACGGAGTCCCAGCATCCACTAGGACGTCAGAGAAAGGTTTTACATTGTGAGCGTATGCGCCGCTGATGATCTCCTCGTGGTCTCGAGCGGTCGCATCGCTATAGCGAATCATTACGGTAGTCGGCAGCCAATAGCGTGCCTGCCAGTGATCTCTTGGCCGTGAGCGAACGTAACGCTTGAGCGTCTCGACCACGGCTAAGCGATTGTTACGCAACGTGCGTACCCTTACGGTACTTCATACGTAGTTAACGTACAGTGTTCTTAGACCTCATAAAGGGTATTATATACGATAAATATTTAGCTTTATCAATTGCGGGCTCGTCCTGTCCTTCACATATCTACACTAGGTAATTTCAGCAGACATTATCCAGCAGCAAAGGGCGGGAGATCATATTCCTCGTAGTGCTGTTTGGATAAGCGTCTGCTTCTCTTAGTAAAGGGTGCTGAAGGAATCCGGGAACCGGAGGTAAGAACAAAACAATAGTGTCTTTTTAAAACTGTTTATTTTTCTGTCTTGCGTACACACGCACGCACACATATATATCTGCATTTCCTTTTCATTGGTGTATTTTCGTATGTCACTCTCCTGTTTGCCAGTTCTATAGTTGATAAACGTGCTTAGAGAGATTTGTCACTATTTCATAGTTTAAGAGTAAAGGTAATATAGTTAAAGTATAGACAAACACACAGCTGTGCCTGAGAGACAAGGCAAAGTCAGTGTGGTGCGCGGTAGATGATAAAGGATCATCTACATTGATAAACGTATAAATTGTGTTACGGTGGATCTTTGCTTTGCGTACACGTGTCTCTAACAAAAGACTGAGACTTGCGTACGCAATCCAAGGGCCGACGCACGCAGCGTATATTACGTAACTCAAATCACAAGTTTTTTTTTCTCTCCTCTCAACGCGATAAGTAGCGCCACGCGGTAAATAACGCCAGGCGATAAATCGCGCAAATCTATTTTTTTTTTTAAATTCGAAATTTAAATTAATAGATCCTTCTCCTAATTTGTAACACATCTGGTCTAAAGAGAAATTTCTGCGCAGAAATAGAAATAGAAAATAAGATTTTACTTACCGATAAATCTATTTCTCGGAGTCCGTAGTGGATGCTGGGGTTCCTGAAAGGACCATGGGGAATAGCGGCTCCGCAGGAGACAGGGCACAAAAAGTAAAGCTTTTTCCGATCAGGTGGTGTGCACTGGCTCCTCCCCCTATGACCCTCCTCCAGACTCCAGTTAGGTACTGTGCCCGGACGAGCGTACACAATAAGGGAGGATTTTGAATCCCGGGTAAGACTCATACCAGCCACACCAATCACACCGTACAACTTGTGATCTAAACCCAGTTAACAGTATGATAACAGCGGAGCCTCTGAAAGATGGCTTCCTTCAACAATAACCCGAATTAGTTAACAATAACTATGTACAATTTATGCAGATAATCCGCACTTGGGATGGGCGCCCAGCATCCACTACGGACTCCGAGAAATAGATTTATCGGTAAGTAAAATCTTATTTTCTCTATCGTCCTAGTGGATGCTGGGGTTCCTGAAAGGACCATGGGGATTATACCAAAGCTCCCAAACGGGCGGGAGAGTGCGGATGACTCTGCAGCACCGAATGAGAGAACTCCAGGTCCTCCTTAGCCAGAGTATCAAATTTGTAAAATTTTACAAACGTGTTCTCCCCTGACCACGTAGCTGCTCGGCAAAGTTGTAATGCCGAGACCCCTCGGGCAGCCGCCCAAGATGAGCCCACCTTCCTTGTGGAGTGGGCCTTTACAGATTTAGGCTGTGGCAGGCCTGCCACAGAATGTGCAAGTTGGATTGTGCTACAGATCCAACGAGCAATCGTCTGCTTAGACGCCGGAGCACCCATCTTGTTGGGTGCATACAATATAAACAACGAGTCAGATTTTCTGACTCCAGCTGTCCTTGCAATATATATTTTTAATGCTCTGACAACGTCCAGTAACTTGGAGTCCTCCAAGTCACTTGTAGCCGCAGGCACTACAATAGGCTGGTTCAGATGAAATGCTGACACCACCTTAGGGAGAAAATGCGGACGAGTCCGCAGTTCTGCCCTGTCCGAATGGAAAATCAGATATGGGCTTTTGTAAGATAAAGCTGCCAATTCTGACACTCTCCTGGCAGAAGCCAGGGCTAGAAGCATGGTCACTTTCCATGTGAGATATTTCAAATCCACCTTTTTTAGTGGTTCAAACCAATGAGATTTTAGGAAATCCAAAACCACATTGAGATCCCACGGTGCCACTGGAGGCACCACAGGAGGCTGTATATGCAGCACTCCCTTAACAAAGGTCTGGACTTCAGGGACTGAAGCCAATTCTTTTTGAAAGAAAATCGACAGGGCCGAAATTTGAACCTTAATAGATCCCAATTTGAGACCCATTGACAATCCTGATTGCAGGAAATGTAGGAATCGACCCAGTTGAAATTCCTCCGTCGGAGCACTCCGATCTTCGCACCACGCAACATATTTTCGCCAAATTCGGTGATAATGTTGCACGGTTACTTCCTTCCTTGCTTTAATCAAAGTAGGAATGACTTCTTCCGGCATGCCTTTTTCCTTTAGGATCCGGCGTTCAACCGCCATGCCGTCAAACGCAGCCGCGGTAAGTCTTGAAACAGACAGGGACCCTGCTGAAGCAAGTCCCTCCTTAGAGGTAGAGGCCACGGATCTTCCGTGATCATCTCTTGAAGTTCCGGGTACCAAGTCCTTCTTGGCCAATCCGGAACCACTAGTATCGTTCTTACGCCTCTTTGCCGTATAATTCTCAATACTTTTGGTATGAGAGGCAGAGGAGGAAACACATACACCGACTGGTACACCCAAGGCGTTACCAGCGCGTCCACAGCTATTGCCTGCGGATCTCTTGACCTGGCGCAATACCTGTCCAGTTTTTTGTTGAGGCGAGACGCCATCATGTCCACCATTGGTCTTTCCCAACGGGTTACCAGCATGTGGAAGACTTCTGGATGAAGTCCCCACTCTCCCGGGTGAAGATCGTGTCTGCTGAGGAAGTCTGCTTCCCAGTTGTCCACTCCCGGGATGAACACTGCTGACAGTGCTATCACATGATTCTCTGCCCAGCGAAGAATCCTTGCAGCTTCTGCCATTGCACTCCTGCTTCTTGTGCCGCCCTGTCTGTTCACATGGGCGACTGCCGTGATGTTGTCCGACTGGATCAACACCGGTTTTCCCTGAAGCAGAGGTTCTGCCTGGCTTAGAGCATTGTATATTGCTCTTAGTTCCAGAATGTTTATGTGAAGAGACGTTTCCAGGCTCGTCCATACTCCCTGGAAGTTTCTTCCTTGTGTGACTGCTCCCCAGCCTCTCAGGCTGGCGTCCGTGGTCACCAGGATCCAATCCTGTATGCCGAATCTGCGGCCCTCCAATAGATGAGCACTCTGCAACCACCACAGAAGAGACACCCTTGTCCTTGGAGACAGGGTTATCCGCAGGTGCATCTGAAGATGCGACCCTGACCATTTGTTCAACAGATCCCTTTGGAAAATTCTCGCGTGGAATCTGCCGAATGGAATTGCTTCGTAAGAAGCCACCATTTTTCCCAGGACTCTTGTGCATTGATGTACAGACACCTTTCCTGGTTTTAGGAGGTTCCTGACAAGCTCGGATAACTCCTTGGCTTTTTCCTCCGGGAGAAAAACCTTTTTCTGAACCGTGTCCAGAATCATCCCTAGGAACAGCAGACGAGTTGTCGGCATTAACTGGGATTTTGGAATATTCAGAATCCACCCGTGCTGTTTTAGCACTTCTTGAGACAGTGCTAATCCCATCTCTAGCTGTTCTCTGGACCTCGCCCTTATTAGGAGATCGTCCAAGTATGGGATAATTAATACGCCTTTTCTTCGAAGAAGAATCATCATCTCGGCCATTACCTTTGTAAAGATCCGAGGTGCCGTGGACAATCCGAACGGCAGCGTCTGAAACTGATAGTGACAGTTTTGTACAACGAACCTGAGGTACCCCTGGTGTGAGGGGTAAATTGGAACGTGGAGATACGCATCCTTGATGTCCAAGGATACCATAAAGTCCCCCTCTTCCAGGTTCGCTATCACTGCTCTGAGTGACTCCATTTTGAACTTGAACTTCTTTATGTACAGGTTCAAGGACTTCAGATTTAGAATAGGCCTTACCGAGCCATCCGGCTTCGGTACCACAAAAAGAGTGGAATAATACCCCTTCCCTTGTTGCAGAAGAGGTACCTTGACTATCACCTGCTGAGAGTACAGCTTGTGAATGGCTTCCAAAACCGTCTCCCTTTCGGAGGGGGACGTTGGTAAAGCAGACTTCAGGAAACGGCGAGGTGGATCTGTCTCTAATTCCAACCTGTATCCCTGAGATATTATCTGCAGGATCCAGGGATCTACTTGCGAGTGAGCCCACTGCGCGCTGTAATTTTTGAGACGACCCCCCACCGTCCCCGAGTCCGCTTGAGAAGTCCCAGCGTCATGCTGAGGCTTTTGTAGAAGCCGGGGAGGGCTTCTGATCCTGGGAAGGAGCTGCGTGTTGCTGTCTCTTCCCTCGACCTTTGCCTCGTGGCAGATATGAATAGCCCTTTGCTCTCTTATTTTTAAAGGAACGAAAGGGCTGCGGTTGAAAAGTCGGTGCCTTTTTCTGTTGGGGAGTGACTTGAGGTAGAAAGGTGGATTTCCCGGCTGTAGCCGTGGCCACCAAATCTGATAGACCGACTCCAAATAACTCCTCCCCTTTATACGGCAAAACTTCCATATGCCGTTTTGAATCCGCATCGCCTGTCCACTGTCGCGTCCATAAAGCTCTTCTGGCCGAAATGGACATAGCACTTACCCGTGATGCCAGTGTGCATATATCCCTCTGTGCATCACGCATATAAAGAAATGCATCCTTTATTTGTTCTAACGACAGTAAAATATTGTCCCTGTCCAGGGTATCAATATTTTCAATCAGGGATTCTGACCAAACTACCCCCGCACTGCCCATCCAGGCAGTCGCTACAGCTGGTCGTAGTATAACACCTGCATGTGTGTATATACTTTTTTGGATATTTTCCATCCTCCTATCTGATGGATCTTTAAGTGCGGCCGTCTCAGGAGAGGGTAACGCCACTTGTTTAGATAAGCGTGTTAGCGCCTTGTCCACCCTAGGAGGTGTTTCCCAGCGCTCCCTAACCTCTGGCGGGAAAGGGTATAATGCCAATAATTTCTTTGAAATTATCAGCTTTTTATCAGGGGCAACCCACGCTTCATTACACACGTCATTTAGTTCTTCTGATTCAGGAAAAACTATAGGTAGTTTTTTCATACCCCACATAATACCCTGTTTAGTGGTACCTGTAGTATCAGCTAAATGTAACGCCTCCTTCATTGCCAAAATCATATAACGTGTGGCCCTACTGGAAAATACGGTTGATTCGTCACCGTCACCACTGGAGTCATCGCCTGTGTCTGGGTCTGTGTCGACCGACTGAGGCAAAGGGCGTTTCACAGCCCCTGACGGTGTTTGAGTCGCCTGGACAGGCACTAATTGATTGTCCGGCCGTCTCATGTCGTCAAACGACTGCTTTAGCGTGTTGACACTATCCCGTAGTTCCATAAATAAAGGCATCCATTCTGGTGTCGACTCCCTAGGGGGTGACATCCTCATATTTGGCAATTGCTCCGCCTCCACACCAATATCGTCCTCATACATGTCGACACACACGTACCGACACACAGCAGACACACAGGGAATGCTCCTAACGAAGACAGGACCCACTAGCCCTTTGGGGAGACAGAGGGAGAGTTTGCCAGCACACACCAAAAGCGCTATATATATATCAGGGATAGCCTTATAATAAGTGCTCCCTTATAGCTGCTTTGTTATATCAAAATATCGCCATAAATGTGCCCCCCCCTCTCTGTTTTACCCTGTTTCTGTAGTGCAGTGCAGGGGAGAGACTTGGGAGCCGTCCTGACCAGCGGAGCTGTGAGAGGAAATGGCGCCGTGTGCTGAGGAGATAGGCCCCGCCCCTTTTCCGGCGGGCTCGTCTCCCGCTATTTAGAAAAATTAGGCAGGGGTTAAATATCTCCATATAGCCTCTAGGGCTATATGTGAGGTATTTTTAGCCTTTATAGGTACTCATTTGCCTCCCAGGGCGCCCCCCTCCCAGCGCCCTGCACCCTCAGTGACTGCCGTGTGAAGTGTGCTGAGAGGAAAATGGCGCACAGCTGCAGTGCTGTGCGCTACCTTTAGAAGACTGCAGGAGTCTTCAGCCGCCGATTCTGGACCTCTTCTGATTTCAGCATCTGCAAGGGGGCCGGCGGCGTGGCTCCGGTGACCATCCAGGCTGTACCTGTGATCGTCCCTCTGGAGCTTGATGTCCAGTAGCCAAGAAACCAATCCATCCTGCACGCAGGTGAGTTGACTCCTTCTCCCCTCAGTCCCTCGCTGCAGTGATCCTGTTGCCAGCAGGAATCACTGTAAAATAAAAAACCTAGCTAAACTTTCTCTAAGCAGCTCTTTAGGAGAGCCACCTAGATTGCACCCTTCTCGGCCGGGCACAAAAATCTAACTGGAGTCTGGAGGAGGGTCATAGGGGGAGGAGCCAGTGCACACCACCTGATCGGAAAAAGCTTTACTTTTTGTGCCCTGTCTCCTGCGGAGCCGCTATTCCCCATGGTCCTTTCAGGAACCCCAGCATCCACTAGGACGATAGAGAAACAAAAGTGTACATGTGGTGAGTGAGTGTGGTGTATACAATTTTACAGGTTGAACCACAAGAAAAGTCGAGTTCTCGTGAGGTACATGCGTGTAAGTGACGTACATGGTGGCTAGGGAGGCATCCCTGGTTAAAACATACAATTTGAGCATTAGAGTGTAGCAGACCAGGAGGTCATACTGTAACAGACCAGGAGGTCATAGCAGACCAACAGGTTCAGGTACAGCAGACAAGGAAGTCCGCTATACAGTCCACAGGCACAACACCAAGAAAGGGTTGGTGCAACACCCATATAGGCCATACAAGCTCTAGCTGAAGGAATTCGCAGCCGCAATTTTCGATTCCACTGGTCGCTCCGTACATAAGATTAGTTGCTTATGTGCTGAACGATTGTACCGCACGTAATTGTGTACATTAGTAAACCTGACCGGTACTATTTGTGTACGAAGGTCATAAACGCTATTTGTACATTCTAACGTGATTTGTGTAAAATTTTTTTATTTTAAGGGAAGTTCGCTGCTCACTCAGGAACTATCCAACAACCAATAGTTACTGGAAAGAGTAAGTGTTCTTCGGATCACCCTCACAGGTTCCAGTAAATAGAGGTTCAGGTCGCAGGGGCCCTGGGTCGAGTACGCCAGCACCATATCGGTGTGATCAGGTCGTATTGGTCGGCGTGGGCGAGTGAGTGGGGTACTCGGTAAACCGCCACCGTCAGCCTATTTTGGACATTTGGTTTGCGTAAGGGTTGGCTGGATAAAGCAACACTTTCGAACTATGGGGGCCACTTGTTCAGGTAGGGGGCGATCAACCTCGGTTCGGGTTGATTCAGTGAACCGACCAATTGGGTCGGCAAGGTATGTAATGTGTGAGAAATACGGAAGTCACACAGAAGCTTTATGTGATGAATGGGAGAGAATGACAGTACATGACGGGGAGAAATTCCCAAGAGTAGGTAGCTTCAGCACAGAAGTGTTAACGAATTTAAGGAGAAGGATATGTCTCATTAAATCAGCAAAGAGACGAATCAAGCATTATGATTATTTGCAGTTGTGGCAACAGGAGGGTGACATACAGAGAGGATTGGCTCAGGCGGCGGGATCTGGCTCAATCAGAAAACTGATAGCCACGGCCCCACCGCCACCATACATATCAGGAGAGAAATTGGTTGCGGAGAATGACGCACTAAGGTGTAACACACAAACACTTAGCAATTGTGTAAATGTTAAAGAAAATGTTAACCAATTAACCAATGCAAGTATTAACCCGTGCAAGTTGTACCCTGTTTTGAACTTTCCTCAGGAGTGTGATCAAGAAGACGAATCGGCAACAATTTCAGCGCTCTCTCTAGCAGCCACCATAGCAGAGACCACAGTAGGCACAGCTCCACCCACGAGATTAGTAACAAGGGCCCCTAGCGGAGGGATAGGTGAGGTCGTATCTACAGGTAAGTACGGCACCATACACTATGCTGAAGCCATTTCACCACAGGCTGTAGAACCCACACAGAGTGATGTTGTTAGAGTTAATCCTGTTAGGGTAATAGCTGTTCCAAATGGGAAAACTGACACATCAGGAGTCACCCCTGTGAGGAACATTGCCATGTATAGCCCATTTTCCAGAATGGAATTAAGGACCATAGTGTCTGAATTCCCTGACCCTAGAAAAGACTTAGTTGCCAGCCAAAAATACATCAGAGACCTAGGTAACACTGTAGAGCCCAACAACAAAGACTGGCAGATATTGCTGAGAGCATGTTTACCCTCCAATGTCGACGCAGCTCAATTTTTAGCTGACTGTGGATTAGATCAGGATGTACCTCTTACAGATGTGTACAACAAAGACAATGTAAAAAGAATAAGCTTACAGTTAAAGGAGTATTTCCCAGCCGTAGTTAAATGGAACAAAATATTCTCCATTAAACAGAAGGAGTCAGAAACAGCTGCAGAGTATTTTCACAGAGCATTATCAGAAATGGCAAAATACACAGGCATAGAGGACATTAAAACAAACATAAACCATCGAGAAGTAGCAGTATCGGTACTGATGGATGGTTTAAAAGAATCATTAAAGACTAGGGTACAGACCACACAACCATGTTGGCGAGGTCTGTCTGTGGCTACTTTGAGAGAGGCTGCTATTGATCACGATAGGAACATCACCAGACACAGGGAACAACAAAGTGATAAGTTAATGGCAGTAAGTATACAGGCCCTGACCACAAAACAGCCTGTGTTAACATCACCAAACCCTGTGGGTAAGTCAAATGTGGTAACATGTTATTTTTGTCACAAACAGGGACACTTTGCACGAGACTGTAGATCGAGAAATGTACAAAAATCTTATCAACCCCCTAGACAACGACACGACACACGACATTGGGAGCAGGGTCCGCAGAAACGGAGTTATGAGCCACATGCAGGGGAAACAAAAAGATACCCCCCAAACAGAGATTGGCAAACCTCTGGTAGTTCCCAGCTAACTCCCTCACAAGTAGTTGCTGCCAGCGGGATTCAGGGAGGTCACCATACCCAATAGGGGTGTGGCCATACCTGTAATCTGCAGCCAGTAAAATTGATTGCAAGCCTTGGAAGTGAACCAGAAATTGCAATCAATGTAGCTGGTAAATCATTAAACTTTCTTGTAGACACAGGGGCGGCCAAATCAGTGATAAATTCGACAGTGGGCATGAGATCCACTGGTAAGACAATTTCAGCCATAGGGGTAACGGGAGTAGTCCAGCACTACCCTGTTAGCAAACCAGCCGAGATTACAGTAGGGCCGTTACATACCAAGCATTCCTTTTTGCTGGCTGCATCGGCACCGACCAATCTCCTGGGTAGAGACTTATTGTGTAAAAATAAGAATTTACTTACCGATAATTCTATTTCTCGGAGTCCGTAGTGGATGCTGGGGTTCCTGAAAGGACCATGGGGAATAGCAGCTCCGCAGGAGACAGGGCACAAAAAGTAAAGCTTTTCCAGATCAGGTGGTGTGCACTGGCTCCTCCCCCTATGACCCTCCTCCAGACTCCAGTTAGGTTCTGTGCCCGGACGAGCGTACACAATAAGGGAGGATTTTGAATGGTAAGACTCATACCAGCCACACCGTACAACATGTGATCTAAACCCAGTTAACAGTATGATAACAGAGGAGCCTCTGAAAGATGGCTCCCTAAACAATAACCCGAATTAGTTAACAATAACTATGTACAAGTATTGCAGATAATCCGCACTTGGGATGGGCGCCCAGCATCCACTACGGACTCCGAGAAATAGAATTATCGGTAAGTAAATTCTTATTTTCTCTATCGTCCTAGTGGATGCTGGGGTTCCTGAAAGGACCATGGGGATTATACCAAAGCTCCCAAACGGGCGGGAGAGTGCGGATGACTCTGCAGCACCGAATGAGAGAACTCCAGGTCCTCCTTTGCCAGGGTATCAAATTTGTAGAATTTTACAAACGTGTTCTCCCCTGACCACGTAGCTGCTCGGCAGAGTTGTAATGCCGAGACCCCTCGGGCAGCCGCCCAAGATGAGCCCACCTTCCTTGTGGAATGGGCCTTAACAGATTTAGGCTGTGGCAGGCCTGCCACAGAATGTGCAAGTTGAATTGTGTTACAAATCCAACGAGCAATCGACTGCTTAGAAGCAGGCGCACCCAACTTGTTGGGTGCATACAGTATAAACAGCGAGTCAGATTTTCTGACTCCAGCCGTCCTTGAAATGTATATTTTTAAAGCTCTGACAACGTCCAACAACTTGGAGTCCTCCAAGTCGCTTGTAGCCGCAGGCACTACAATAGGCTGGTTCAGGTGAAACGCTGATACCACCTTAGGGAGAAAATGCGGACGCGTCCGCAGCTCTGCCCTATCCGAATGGAAAATTAAATAAGGGCTTTTATAAGATAAAGCCGCCAGTTCAGATACTCTCCTGGCGGACGCCAGGGCCAGTAACATAGTCACTTTCCATGTGAGATATTTCAAATCCACATTTTTTAGTGGTTCAAACCAATGGGATTTGAGGAAATCTAAAACTACATTTAGATCCCACGGTGCCACCGGAGGCACCACAGGAGGCTGTATATGCAGTACTCCTTTGACAAAAGTCTGGACCTCAGGAACTGAGGCCAATTCTTTTTGGAAGAATATTGACAGGGCCGAAATTTGAACCTTAATAGATCCCAATTTGAGACCCATAGACAATCCTGATTGCAGGAAATGTAGGAAACGACCCAGTTGAAATTCCTCCGTCGGAGCACTCCGATCCTCGCACCACGCAACATATTTCCGCCAAATGCGGTGATAATGCTTCGCGGTGACTTCCTTTCTTGCCTTAATCAAGGTAGGAATGACTTCTTCTGGAATGCCTTTTCCTTTTAGGATCTGGCGTTCAACCGCCATGCCGTCAAACGCAGCCGCGGTAAGTCTTGGAATAGACACGGTCCCTGCTGAAGCAGGTCCTGTCTTAGAGGTAGAGGCCACGGATCGTCCGTGACCATCTCTTGAAGTTCCGGGTACCAAGACCTTCTTGGCCAATCCGGAGCCACTAGTATCGTTCTTACTCCGCTTTGCCGTATGATTCTCCATACCTTTGGTATGAGAGGCAGAGGAGGAAACACATACACCGACTGGTACACCCAAGGTGTTACCAGCGCGTCCACAGCTATTGCCTGCGGATCTCTTGACCTGGCGCAATACCTGTCCAGTTTTTTGTTGAGGCGAGACGCCATCATGTCCACCATTGGTCTTTCCCAACGGTTTATTAGCATGTGGAAAACTTCTGGATGAAGTCCCCACTCTCCCGGGTGAAGATCGTGTCTGCTGAGGAAGTCTGCTTCCCAGTTGTCCACTCCCGGGATGAACACTGCTGACAGTGCTATCACGTGATTCTCCGCCCAGCGAAGGATCCTGGCAGCTTCTGCCATTGCACTCCTGCTTCTTGTGCCGCCCTGTCTGTTTACATGGGCGACTGCCGTGATGTTGTCCGACTGGATCAACACCGGTCTTCCTTGAAGCAGAGGTTCCGCCTGGCTTAGAGCATTGTAGATTGCTCTTAGTTCCAGAATGTTTATGTGAAGAGACTTTTCCAGGCTCGACCACACTCCCTGGAAGTTTCTTCCTTGTGTGACTGCTCCCCAGCCTCTCAGGCTGGCGTCCGTGGTCACCAGGATCCAATCCTGTATGCCGAATCTGCGGCCCTCCAATAGATGAGCCCTCTGCAACCACCACAGAAGAGATACCCTTGTCCTTGGAGACAGGGTTATCCGCAGGTGCATCTGAAGATGCGTGCATTGATGTACAGACACCTTTCCTGGTTTTAGGAGATTCCTGACCAGGTCGGATAACTCCTTGGCTTTTTCCTCGGGAAGAAAAACCTTTTTCTGAACCGTGTCCAGAAACATCCCTAGGAACAGCAGACGAGTTGTCGGCATTAATTGGGATTTTGGAATATTCAGAATCCATCCGTGCTGCTTTAGCACCTCTTGAGATATTGCTAATCCCATCTCTAGCTGTTCTCTGGACCTTGCCCTTATTAGGAGATCGTCCAAGTATGGGATAATTAATACGCCTTTTCTTCAAAGAAGAATCATCATCTCGGCCATTACCTTTGTAAAGACCCGAGGTGCCGTGGACAAACCAAACGGCAGCGTCTGAAACTGATAGTGACAGTTTTGTACAACGAACCTGAGGTACCCCTGGTGTGAGGGGTAAATTGGAACGTGGAGATACGCATCCTTGATGTCCAAGGATACCATAAAGTCCCCTTCTTCCAGGTTCGCTATCACTGCTCTGAGTGACTCCATCTTGAACTTGAACTTCTTTATGTACAGGTTCAAGGACTTCAGATTTAGAATAGGCCTTACCGAGCCATCCGGCTTCGGTACCACAAATAGAGTGGAATAATACCCCTTCCCTTGTTGTAGAAGAGGTACCCTGACTATCACCTGCTGAGAGTACAGCTTGTGAATGGCTTCCAAGACCGTCTCCCTTTCGGAAGGGGACGTTGGTAAAGCAGACTTCAGGAAACGGCGAGGTGGATCTGTCTCTAATTCCAACCTGTACCCCTGAGATATTATCTGCAGGATCCAGGGATCTACCTGCGAGTGAGCCCACTGCGCGCTGTAATTTTTGAGACGACCTCCCACCGTCCCCGAGTCCGCTTGAGAAGCCCCAGCGTCATGCTGAGGCTTTTGTAGAAGCCGGGGAGGGATTCTGTTCCTGGGAAGGAGCTGCCTGTTGCTGTTTCTTCCCTCGACCTCTGCCTCGTGGCAGATATGAATAGCCCTTTGCTCTCTTATTTTTAAAGGAACGAAAGGGCTGCGGTTGAAAAGTCGGTGCCTTTTTCTGTTGGGGAGTGACTTGAGGTAGAAAGGTGGATTTCCCGGCTGTAGCCGTGGCCACCAAATCTGATAGACCGACTCCAAATAACTCCTCCCCTTTATACGGCAAAACTTCCATATGCCGTTTTGAATCCGCATCGCCTGTCCACTGTCGCGTCCATAAAGCTCTTCTGGCCGAAATGGACATAGCACTTACCCGTGATGCCAGTGTGCAGATATCCCTCTGTGCATCACGCATATAAAGAAATGCATCCTTTATTTGTTCTAACGACAGTAAAATATTGTCCCTGTCCAGGGTATCAATATTTTCAATCAGGGACTCTGACCAAACTACCCCAGCACTGCACATCCAGGCAGTCGCTATAGCTGGTCGTAGTATAACACCTGCATGTGTGTATATACTTTTTTGGATATTTTCCATCCTCCTATCTGATGGATCTTTAAGTGCGGCCGTCTCAGGAGAAGGTAACGCCACTTGTTTTGATAAGCGTGTTAGCGCCTTGTCCACCCTAGGAGGTGTTTCCCAGCGCTCCCTAACCTCTGGCGGGAAAGGGTATAATGCCAATAATTTCTTTGAAATTATCAGCTTTTTATCAGGGGCAACCCACGCTTCATCACACACGTCATTTAATTCTTCTGATTCAGGAAAAACTATAGGTAGTTTTTTCACACCCCACATAATACCCTGTTTAGTGGTACCTGTAGTATCAGCTAAATGTAACGCCTCCTTCATTGCCAAAATCATATAACGTGTGGCCCTACTGGAAAATACGGTTGATTCGTCACCGTCACCACTGGAATCAGTGCCTGTGTCTGGGTCTGTGTCGACCGACTGAGGCAAAGGGCGTTTTACAGCCCCTGACGGTGTTTGAGGCGCCTGGACAGGCACTAATTGATTGTCCGGCCGCCTCATGTCGTCAAACGACTGCTTTAGCGTGTTGACACTATCCCGTAATTCCATAAATAAAGGCATCCATTCTGGTGTCGACCCCCTAGGAGGTGACATCCCCATATTTGGCAATTGCTCCGCCTCCACACCAATATCGTCCTCATACATGTCGACACACACGTACCGACACACAGCAGACACACAGGGAATGCTCTAAACGAAGACAGGACCCACTAGCCCTTTGGGGAGACAGAGGGAGAGTCTGCCAGCACACACCAAAAAGCGCTATATATGACAGGGATAGCCTTATAATAAGTGCTCCCTTATAGCTGCTTTATATATATCAAGATATTGCCATTAAATTTGCCCCCCCTCTCTGTTTTACCCTGTTTCTGTAGTGCAGTGCAGGGGAGAGACCTGGGAGCCGTCCTGACCAGCGGAGCTGTGAGAGGAAATGGCGCCGTGTGCTGAGGAGATAGGCCCCGCCCCTTTTCCGGCAGGCTCGTCTCCCGCTATTTTGTGAATACAGGCAGGGGTTAAATATCTCCATATAGCCTCTGGGGGCTATATGTGAGGTATTTTTAGCCTTTATATAGGTTTACATTTGCCTCCCAGGGCGCCCCCCCCCAGCGCCCTGCACCCTCAGTGACTGCGTGTGAAGTGTGCTGAGAGGAAAATGGCGCACAGCTGCAGTGCTGTGCGCTACCTTTAGAAGACTGCAGGAGTCTTCAGCCGCCGATTCTGGACCTCTTCTTACTTCAGCATCTGCAAGGGGGCCGGCGGCGCGGCTCCGGTGACCATCCAGGCTGTACCTGTGATCGTCCCTCTGGAGCTGATGTCCAGTAGCCAAGAAGCCAATCCATCCTGCACGCAGGTGAGTTCACTTCTTCTCCCCTCTGTCCCTCGTTGCAGTGATCCTGTTGCCAGCAGGAATCACTGTAAAATAAAAAACCTAAGCTAAACTTTCTCTAAGCAGCTCTTTATGAGAGCCACCTAGAATTGCACCCTTCTCGGCCGGGCACAAAAATCTAACTGGAGTCTGGAGGAGGGTCATAGGGGGAGGAGCCAGTGCACACCACCTGATCTGGAAAAGCTTTACTTTTTGTGCCCTGTCTCCTGCGGAGCCGCTATTCCCCATGGTCCTTTCAGGAACCCCAGCATCCACTAGGACGATAGAGAAATGGGGTGCGTCATTTATTGTACTCCTGAAGGTGTATTCTTGGACATACCTGAGAATCACGCTCAGGAAGTACGAGACTCCCCGTCAAAATTAATGTCACATACCATTATGACAAATAGGACTCCCTCCCAAGTAGAAGAAATGACATCTCAGATACCAGAGTCACTTTGGACAAAAGATGGACAGGACACTGGATTAATGGCAAACGTAGCTCCGGTAGTTGTACAAGTAAAAGATGGTAGGATAGCTCCAAAAATCCCACAGTACCCTCTGAAGCCAGAGGTGGAGTTAGGAGTTTATCCCGTAATAGAGCGCTTGCTACAACAGGGCATTCTGGTAAGAACGTCCAGCACTGCCAATAGTCCCATCTTCCCTGTGAAAAAGAGTGGGGGGAGGGGTTACAGGCTAGTGCAGGATCTAAGGGGGATTAACAAAATAGTTGAGAGTCAGTTCCCCGTAGTGCCAAATCCAGCTGTCATCCTAATGCAAATCCCTCCCACTGCGAAATTTTTCACTGTTATTGACCTCTGCTCCGCTTTCTTTTCGGTACCTCTGCACCCTGACAGTCAATATTTGTTTGCATTCACATACAGAGGAGTCCAATACACATGGACTCGATTACCACAAGGATTCATAGATAGTCCAAGTATATTTTCTCAGGCTTTGCATGATTGTTTACAGTCTTTCCAACCAGTGAGTGGATCAGTATTAATACAGTACGTGGATGATCTACTACTGTGTTCTGATTCATTGGAAGCATCCCTGAAGGATACGAAACAGCTCCTGTTTCATCTTTCAGACACAGGACACAAGGTTTCCAAAGACAAGTTGCAATTATGCCAAACTAAGGTAAAATATTTGGGACACTGTTTAACACAAGGACTGAGACACCTGACCGCTGACAGAATTCAAGCAATTAGAGACATGACTCTGCCACAAACCCAGCAACAGATCAGAACATTTTTAGGAATGTGTGGGTATTGCCGTAACTGGATCCCAGGGTTTTCCATTTTAGCGTTACCTTTGCAGGAAATGGTCTCCTCAAACAAACCTGATCGGATTTCGCATACAGACGAGTCTGAGGCAGCATTTGAGAGACTTAAACAGTGCCTAACGCAGGCACCAGCATTAGGTATGCCGGACTATGGGAAACCCTTTGAACTATACGGAACAGAAAGTGCTGGTTGCGCGGCAGGCGTACTAACCCAAAAGCACGGTGATGCCAGCAGGCCGGTAGCATATTACAGCGCTCAGCTAGATACGGTAGCGCGATCCCTCCCCACATGCTTGCGAAGCGTTGCTGCGATAGCATTGCTAGTAACGAAAAGCGAAGACGTCGTGCTAGGTCACAACCTCACAATTCAAACACCACATGCAGTGTCAGCCTTGTTAAATTCTGCCCAAACCAGGCACGTCTCATCAGCGCGGTTTACAAGATGGGAATTGGCACTAATGGCCCCCGTAAACATCACCATAAGGAGATGCAGTGCATTAAATCCTGCAACATATCTCCCAGGTGTGCCTGGACAGGCACAAAGGGTGGAGGATGAGAGTGGTGGGGAAGGAGAATTTAATACAAAGGAAGACACTCATGATTGTATGGAATATTTGACCCAAAATTTTACCGCAAGGCCTGACATCAGTGACAACCCACTGGAAGATGCAGAACTTACGTTCTACACGGACGGTAGTTGTCATAGACAGTCAGACTCGGGAGACTTGTGTACTGGATACGCAGTCGTAGATGACCAAGGCACCATAGAAGCGGAACCGCTAGGCCCACCTCACTCAGCCCAGGTTGCTGAACTTGTCGCCCTAACCAGAGCATGTGAATTGGCTAAGGGCAAATCAGCTAATATCTACACCGATTCTAGATACGCATTCGGGGTAGTCCATGATTTCGGAGCCCTATGGCGCCTCAGAAATTTCATGACGGCAGCTGGTACACCGGTAGCGCATGCAGCTCACATAAAAAGGCTTCTAACAGCAATACAGGAACCCGACAGAGTGGCTGTTATCAAATGTAAAGCACACACATATAGCCAAGACCCAATATCACTTGGTAACAGCCGAGCAGACGAAGCGGCTAAATTAGCAGCTGGTACCCCCAGACAGACAGACACCACACAACTGATGGTATTTAATACCATCAACACACAGAAGTTGTGTGAGATGCAAAATTTGTGTTCCACACAGGAAAAGGCAGTCTGGAAGGCAAAGGGATATGGCCAGGAGTCCTCAGGACTCTGGACGGATGGACAAGGTAAACCGGTGGCCCCCAGAGCATATCTTCCATGTTTAGCTGAGGCAGCTCACGGGCTGACTCATCTGGGCAGGGAAGGGATGTGCAAGTTGGTAAGAGCATATTGGTGTGCCCCAGGATTTTCATCTCATGCGAGTAAAAGAGCAATGTCATGCCTTACCTGTCTGAGAAAGAACATCGGAAAAACAATACCAACAGAACCATCCCATATCCCACCTGCCGGCGGCCCTTTCCAGGTAATACAGATTGACTTTATTCAATTACCCCCTTGTCGAAATTTGAAATATGTACTTGTTTGTATAGATGTTTTCTCAAACTGGGTCGAAGCATTTCCGGCGGCCACAAATACCGCTATGTTTACTGCTAAGAAAATTGTGCAGGAATTTGTATGTAGATATGGTATCCCTAGAATTATCGAAAGTGATAGGGGTACCCATTTTACAGGTGATGTCTTTCAAGGAATGTGTAAATTGATGGGAATTGATAGCAAGCTGCACACTCCATACCGTCCACAGGCGAGTGCGAAAGTGGAAAGAGTGAACAGCACTATTAAAAATAAACTGAGTAAAGTGATGGCAGAGACAGGATTGACATGGCCAGAAGCTTTACCCATTGTACTGTACAGCATCAGAACCACTCCCAGGTCCCCTCTTAATCTGTCTCCCTTTGAAATCTTGTTTGGTCGACAACCGCATGTCATGATTAACCCTCAGGATGATTTGAAATGTAACAATGAAGTGACTGTAAAATACTTGATTAACATGAGTAAACAGTTAAGGAATCAAAATGATAATCTGAAGTTAGTGATTCCTGATTTACCAGATAGTAATTGTCATGACATTGAACCTGGGGATTATGTAATGATACGGAATTTTCTACGCTCAGGTTGCCTTATTGACAGATGGGAAGGACCATACCAGGTCTTATTGACTAGCACTACAGCATTGAAGGTTGCTGAGAGAGAGACTTGGGTTCATTCGTCCCACTGTAAGAAGGTCGTTGATCCAGAGAAGTCCTGTGATAAGGAACAGACGGTAGAGGTTGTATCACTAGAGTGTCTGTTCCAGGAGGACTAAGGCGGCACCTGAGCATCGAGAACCACAAGATCAAAAGCAGTTGTCGATCCCCTGTTCCCTTTTATTGTTTTTCTCCAACTTCCCATCCCCTCTCCCTCAAATTATTTTTTTTCCCCTTCTCATTCTTCTCCGTTTCCTCCTACAAGATGGACTTGCCCCAAGAGACTGTGATCCGGATTTTCCTGTTGACCATGATGTTGACCAGAGCAGTCTGTTCCGGCGAGAGTACCATGGAGGTCGAGAGAGGTTCTGGAATGGGTTCTGATGATAAAGATGGAGGCGTAGTTTTCCAAGAACTTAACCAACAAGTAAAGGCGAGTATCAGAAAACGATCCGATAGCATTGACCATAGAAGGAATTGTGAAGGATTGTTAGCTGAAGAAAACTGTATCTGTCGGCTCTGTAACAATGTCATTGAGGATGGGTGCATAAAGAAATGCCAATCCAGTTTTAATATCCATATGGACCGGCATCCATTGAGTGACTATCACTCTTTAGTGGGTAGTGTGTTAAATAAAACAGATTGTTGGGTATGCTCTCAAGTACCTCAAGGTCATAGCAAATCAGGGCTAGTACCATTTCCTTTAACGTTAGGGGAGGTACTTGAGTTAAGTGGTGGGAGACCGGTGGACAGGAGGTTTAATATCTCCAGTCCTCCTAGTTTGAAGCTCCACCAATACCATGTGGATAAGTCCCTATTATGTTTCAACATCTCCAATCCCCGAAAGCCGGGAAATTGGGAAGTGTCATGGAGTAACCAAACCATGACCTTTTCGCATAGAGCAGATAGAATGCCTACAGATACAGAGCTTATACGCCACATAGCCAGTAGAGGAAAATCTTTCCGGTATAGGTATACCTTAGGAAATAGGATTACGAGAGTTGGAGAGGTATCACCAGGATACTGTGCACATATCGTACAACCTGATACGTGTACTAAGCAGATGGAAGAATTAGGGTTAGGAGATTTCACATGGAAGGTGTGTAATATGGTTATGTCCTACTCCGTCCCATATGTTCTCCCCGATGATGCATATTTCATATGCGGGAGAAAGGCGTATAAGTGGCTTGCCCCAAACTCTGAAGGATTGTGTTATATTGGAAAGGTACTGCCTGAAGTAATGACTGTATCACATGACAAAATGAAAGACATACACCGTGTTGCCCAAACTCCTTATACTCACACCCATTACGAGCACGTAGTTAAAAGGCACCTGATAGAGAAGACAGAGCATCCGGCCTCTGATCTGATAAGTGAATCCACCGGGATTCAATTCTTAATCGCGTTAGATTTCACCCGCACCGCTAGAGGAGTGCTGAATTATAAATACATATCGGCGCTCGCCAATTTGTTAGATAATATCACTGAAATGTATGATGACACGTTTAGGTATACTGGAAGGGAACTTCAAGCTTATAAAACAGAACTGGTACAGCATAGAATGGTTCTTAATTACCTCACAGCAGTGACAGGCGGATATTGTGTCACACTGGCAACACAATACGGCGTGAAATGTTGCACATATATTACGAATAGCACCGAGGATCCGGTCGAGGTCATAGACCAAAAGATGGACGATATTCTCCAATTGAAGTGGGAATTTCGCAGAAGACACAATCTCACTCTTGCTGCTGTAGGTAATGAGCTGACTGGTTGGGTGTCATGGTTGAACCCGCGAAATTGGTTCTCCGGTTTAGGAGAATGGGCCCAAGGAGTTATAATGGATGTTGGGAAGTTTCTCCTATGTATCTTAGGTGTTATCATAACGATCGGTTTGATATTTAGATGCGGTCAGGCTTTAATGAGGTGCAATCATCGTACTAGGGTAATGAGTTTAAGGAGTGAGGAAACTGTAATTCCAATGGACTTGATTTATGACCCAAATGTAGAAACAATGATGTGATGAAAATGCGATTTCTACGGTCCGTTTCTTTCACCTGTTTTTCCGTTTCCTCCAAGGTAAAAAGACCCACTTGGACGAGGAATTTGATGAGCCGATATACAGACAACAGAGAGATTAAAGAAGAAGTTTTGACAACCTGATACACAGATTTTTGATGAACTATGCCATGGATCCCCAGTTTCCCTAGAAATTTTAAAATTACGCTAGCCCAACACTTTTGTAAATCTATGGACATTGACAGCTTTGCTCGCACCTTATGAGCAAAAGCACAAAGAAGACTGCATTCAACAGACACCAAACAAGACCTCAATCGACGAATGTACATTTACCTGACATAGAATACCACCGCATTTACCGTAATTATGTCTTTTCTTCATTTCTACAACCCTCAGGTAATGACACACATAGTCGATAGGGAATACAGGCACAGATATCAGCAATCACATATCTTCCCCATTCATGTATCATCAACTAAAATGTGCTCCCCCATTTTGTTACAACCAAAGCCGAAAAGAGCTCGGTAAAGTTTGACAGCCCATCCACAGACCCGTACCACGGGATAAGAAGGAATTCAAATGTATACTTCGCAATACCTCGAAGCTTGATTTAAAACACGTACGGCACGATGATACATGACCCCCAAGCACGGATTCATACACACATGCTTCTGCTATCTCACTAGGTCATACCCTTTTCCTACCTTCTCCTCTCCTCCCTTACCCAACCATGTAAATGTATTAACCCCTAACATATATTTTTCTCTTTTTGAAATGTTTTCAGGAAGTGGCAGTTATTATTGACTGCCAAAGGGTGGACTGTCAAAGTCAGAAAAATATCTCTATGCACACTACCATATTTGCACCTCACACAGGTCCGTGCTGCGCATGCGTACGCTCTCCCGTACGTGCGCATACTCACAGTCGCGGGCACCCGCAGGCGCACGGTATGCGTATTTACGGTAGAGTTTATGTGATCGTAGCGTGCGACTCAATCGTTACATATTTTCACTATATAATGTATTTTTTAGATCATGGTCCCTTTGATAGATTCTGAAAGTTTGGTTAATATAGAATGTTCATGAACAGAGAAATCCCTCTTTGTTTGATACGAAGGGTCAGACAGGAGTAATACAGTGGTGTTTAGTATCCATCGGAAGAATATTTAATTAGAAATATTCCGGTGTTGGTTTGAAGCAGATCAATCGCTCGTGCGAATAGTTATGGACATAAGAAGTTTATGAACATTTACTTTATTTGCACTTTATTACCCATGCGGCGGGAAACCCAGTTTCCCTCCCACCTGAGCTGTTGGAAATAGTCACAGCCCACCTGTATGAATCAACCTATGACCTTTTGTTATAATGCGAGGAGGAATTCCTGTGTCCAATGAACAATGAGATTGTAGGGACCATTGAATTGCATTGTGTGTGGGGCATAAATAGAAAGGCCGATCACATCCAGCTCACTCTTCAACGGTTATCATTGCTGAAAATCGGGAGCTGGATGTCCAGAGGCGCATGCGATCGTTTCCTTTGTGCGTAAGTTTTTCTCCGTAATCATACTGTTTCTCTCTTGTTATTATGGGCCATATCTTTCTCTCTCTTCTCTTTCTCTCATTTTTCTCTTAAAACTTAATTGTATTGTATTTACTGTGTAGTTACCTGGTTAGTTAGTCTATGTTATATTGTAGTGTATGATTTGTATTTGTATTAATTCTTTTGCAAGTATATCATTCAAAATATATATATATTAGGCGTTGGACCCTAAGCCCAGGTATCTGTGTATTTCTTATAGAGTTAGGTATTCTCAGAGCGTCGGTGACGCTCAAACTGCTTTTAAGCTAGTAAGGTTATACTGTGTTGCATTTACACCATATCACTACACAAAGGGTTTACTGCATAATACACTGTTTATGGTTTAGATATAAAGGTTTTACATTGTGAGCGTATGCGCCGCTGATGATCTCCTCGTGGTCTCGAGCGGTCGCATCGCTATAGCGAATCATTACGGTAGTCGGCAGCCAATAGCGTGCCTGCCAGTGATCTCTTGGCCGTGAGCGAACGTAACGCTTGAGCATCTCGACCACGGCTAAGCGATTGTTACGCAACGTGCGTACCCTTACGGTACTTCATACGTAGTTAACGTACAGTGTTCTTAGACCTCATAAAGGGTATTATATACGATAAATATTTAGCTTTATCACTATGCCTAAAGGGGGGGGAAAATCCCATGCCCATAACTTGGTGGGCTACTTCAAGAATTCCACTCCGTCCTCTACTCGGAAATCATCATCACCTCCGCCCACGTCAGCAACATCCGACCGTGACTCGGACGATGACTCTTCCTCCACTCCTGCCACTAAAGCGGATGTCGCTCTTCTCCTGTCCGAGATGCGCAACATAAAAAAGTCAATCCGTGCGGAAGTGCAAGAGGCTATTTCTGGTCTGAAAACGGACGTGGACAGCTTGGGAGCCAGAGTTGACGCCGTTGAAAGGAAACAAGAGGAGCTTATCGCCTTTCAACAAGAATCAGAACAGGAGATGACTCAAATGCGTACAGATGTTATGCTATTAGCGGATAAACAAGAAGGTATAGATAATAGAGGCCGTCGGAACAATCTTCGAATCCGTAATGTCCCCGAGACGGTAGAACAGACCCACCTCAATGATTACCTTCTCCGCCTGTTCCGCTCACTCGCTCCCTCTGTTCCTGACAATATGCTACTCCTAGATAGGGCACACAGGGCCCTACGTCCTAGATCTCAAGATGCTAAAACGCCGAGGGATGTAATCCTACGTTTTCATTACTTTGCGGTCAAAGACCAAGTCTACGCTAAAGCTCGGATGTCTCCTGCCATATCTTTCGAGGGCTCCGATCTCCTGGTCTTCCAGGACTTATCACCGGTTACGTTGAATAGACGGAGAGAATTAAAAGGACATAACCAAAACCCTGAGAGACAACAATATTAGATACAGATGGGGCTTCCCCTTTGCATTCCAAGTCAGATCTGATGGTAAAGTCCTCTCTGCAAGATCCCCCGACGAGGCCCTTCAACTACTCCGCCTCTTGAACATCTCTGGCCCTCTAACTACCTCTCAGCGTCCACCCCCAGTCAACACCTCCCCTTCCCTCACGGCCCCGTCCTCCGATTGGAACACTGTTGGATCTGCCTCCCATACCTCTATGGGTACATGACTCTACATCTGTTGCTGCCCTTGAGCGGGCCTCATCCCCGCAACAGCTCTCATGGGATCTCCGGGAGTCTTTTTGTGTTCCATCAGTGTTCCCATACTCTGTAGAGCCCTATGTTTAGTTAATGTTTGCTGTTTTTTGCCTTTTTATGTTTGTGGGGGTTGGGCCTGTTTGGGTCCTAGGGCCGAGGACCTCCGCGGTTGTCTGCGCGGACCCCGGCCCCGGGTGGCACGAACGGGTCACGCTCTCTTTTTCTGTTCCAATGTTACGGTTTCTTTCCTTCCCTACGATTACATGCTTATTTCTAGGTAACTCAGGCGGTGGGGGTCCACGGACCTCTATTTTTTCTAAGGCCAGGTAGTCATTAAACCATGTTTCCTCTCTGTTCCTTTAGATTTGCTCTCCCTCCTTTCCTTCCACCCCTCCTCCCCTCTTTCCCCCCCCCCCTCCCCTTTAGCCTACTAATTACAATATGCACATCGCATTGGTTTTGCCCACACACGGGACCCGGTCCTCACAAATCTCTCCTCTGTGCGGCTGGGTTCACCCATCCCCCATTCGGCCTTTACGGTCGACGTCGGACGAATTAGGCCCGTAGGCCTGTTCCTTCCTTGGGTCCGACCTGTGAGAATGGATTCTCTATGTTTGCTAATTGCAGTTGCTATCATATGCCTGTTTCTCCTCTGTTCTCCTTCAATTTCTCTTCTTCTTTCTCAGGTCATCTTCCCTTCTTTTTCCCCTCTCTCTTCGGGGGTCCCGCTGGTGCGCTTCCGTCTGATTGGTGCTCCACTTTTATTACATGGTTCTTAGAATAGTTTCCCTGAACACGAAAGGTCTGAACAGTCCACACAAACGCTCTCTCTTATTTCAGTCCCTTAAACAACTCAGAGGCGATGTTATATTCCTACAAGAGACCCACTTCTCTGGCGCTTCACACCCTGAACTTAGGTCTAAAACCTTCCCGAACACATTCCATGCTTGCGATCCTATACGCAAGAAGAAGGGGGTCTCTATACTCTTTGCTAGCCACCTAGCAGCTTTCACCCCCTCCGATATATTGAGGGACCCTGAGGGTAGATATCTGTTGTTACTGGGGCTGTTGAATGGGACCCCCTACACATTTTTTAATGTTTATGCTCCAAACCAACTACAGGCCCCCTTCTTCCATTCCCTGAATAGCCTCCTAGCTCTGCACAGACGCGGTAATGTGGTTTTGGATGGGGATTTTAATGTGACCCTGGATAGTGCTCTGGACAGATCTAAACCTCTGCCCAGATCAATGCGCTCCTCTCATTCACGTAACGCAGCTGCTTTGAATCTCTTGCTATCCCGACACCTTCTCTTCGATACATGGAGAGTGAAAGAGTCGAACGCTAGGGATTACACCTACTACTCCCCTATTTATGATGTCTACACAAGATTGGTAGACATGGTACACATGCTCTTTTTGAGTACAGAGCCTGCTCAATGCATCCTTGACGCCTCCATTTACCCTAGCACGTGGTCAGACCACGGCCCGGTCACTGTGGACGTCCCGGGCCCACACCCTCCGGCTCGCCACCCTACGTGGCGGTTAAATGACAGAATCCTTCTTAATCCCCAAACGAAAGCCCACATAGCTGCCGAAATCTCCCATTACTTTAATACAAACACATCTCCGACTATTTCTCCTATGTTACTGTGGGATGCCCACAAGGCGGTCTTACGCGGATGCCTGATTAGCGCCTCCTCTCATAAGAAGACGACTAGAGCCAACCGTATCCGGGAACTCCCGGACTTGGTCACATCCCTTTCGCTGAAACACAAAACGTCAGGGTCCGAAGCGGATCTTTCTGCTTTGTCCTCTGCCAAGGGCGAATTAAATATGCTCTTGACGGCTAAGGTGGAAACTAGCTTGAAATAGCTCAACCAGTCTTTTTACGAAAAGGGGGATAAGGGGGATAAGGCTGACCGGCTGCTAGCTTCTAGGCTTCGGACTAAACTGGCAAGGAACAACGTCTTGTCTATTCAGTCTTCCCCTGGTAAGAAAACTTGTGATCCTAAACGTATCACCGAGACTTTCTCTCGCTTCTACAAGAAGCTATACAATGCTTATGGGTGCTCACATTCTAGCCCGGATTTTCTTGTGGACGTGCGTGCCTTTCTGTCCCACTGCCATCTACCTTGTCTGTCCCCAACGGTTTCCGCGGAAATAAACGCTAGGATCTCCAATGAAGAAATTGCCACCGTTGTTAAAGGTTTAAAATCTAACAAGGCTCCCGGCCCAGATGGCTTCTCAGCCGCCTACTATAAGACTTTTCTGCCCCAGCTTATGCCCCACCTTTCAACCCTCTTTAATGCTGTCCTACAGGGAGCTTCTTTTTCCAAATCGGCTCTGGAGGCCAGGATTATAGTTATTCCCAAGGAAGGCAAAGATGCATCCAACTGCGTTAACTATAGACCTATATCGCTACTTAACTCTGACATTAAGATATATGCGAAAATCTTGGCCCTTCGATTGAACAGCGTATTGCCCCACCTTGTCCATAATGACCAGGTGGGATTTATCCCTGGTCGCCAAGCCCGCGACAATACGAGGCGGGTCATCAGCCTTGCTCACCATATCAACCTTACACATACCCCTGCTCTTTTGCTTTCTCTGGACGCGGAGAAAGCGTTTGACAGGATAGGTTGGCCCTTTATGTTTGAAACTCTTGCTCACTTTGGCTTTCAGGGGGAATTTCTCACGGGGATTCAGGCTCTGTACTCGGATCCATCTGCACGGGTCTCCGTGAATGGAGTGCTGTCGGACCCTCTGGGTATCTCCAACGGCACCAGACAGGGCTGCCCACGCTCGCCCCTGATATTTGCTCTAGTAATAGAACCGTTGGCAGCACGCATCCGGTCTTCGACCGACATTGGGGGGTTAGAGGTGGGGAGCTCAGTTTAAAAGATCTCCCTGTTTGCAGATGATGTCCTCCTTTCGCTTTCTTCACCGCACACTTCTTTGCCGAACCTTCTCAATCTTCTGTCTGAGTACGGACATGTATCGGGATATAAGGTTAATTGGTCCAAAACGGAAGCTCTCCCCTTCCACATTTCTTCTACCCACCTAGCCCGCATGCAATCCAACTTTAAATTTTCTTGGTGTGCTTCTAAAATCCGATACCTGGGGATCTTTATTACGCGCCGCTACGGTGACCTATATAAGGCGAACTTCGCCCCCTTGCTTGTCAACATTAAGGCCGATCTCCATAAATGGCAGTCCTTGATTATATCCTGGCTGGGACGTATCATAGCTCTGAAAATGAATATAATCCCCCGCCTACTTTATCTGTTTCAGACGCTGCCTGTGAAAGTCCCGGACTCCGTCTTGGCGCAAGTTCACTCTTGGTTTCTCCGCTTTGTTTGGAGAAACAAGGTCCCTAGGATAGGTTTCTCCACCTTACGCAAACCTGTACAAGAGGGCGGAAGAGGCTTCCCAGATATCCGCCTTTACTATCTGGCTACTCATCTCAGCCAAGCTGTCGCTTGGTTCGCCCCCGCTCAGAACATTCGATGGCTCCAGCTAGAATCTGCACTGGGCCACACTACGTCTTTGTCGTCTTTACTCTTATCCTCCCCCAAGGCTAGATCCCCTCATTTGCAACTGCAACCTGTACTGGAATTCTCCTGCCAGATCTGGGACTACTGCACTCGGCGCTTTCATCTACTGTCATCCCCTCTTCGCTTACCCCTTTATGGGATAACCCTTCTTTCACCCCGGGTCAGTCTCTGACTCGCTCTCGCCCATGGTCGGAAAGGAATATCCGCTTTGTACTGGATGTACTGTCTGAGGGTACGTGCGCGCCTTTGTCGGATATCATAACAAAATATAATTTCCCGGTAGCGAACCTTTTTACCTATTTCCAGATAAGACACTTTGTCTCTTCTATATCGAATCCTTCCCCGTTCCAACCTTTATCCACTCTGGATTCATATAGCTATCATAAAAACCGCTTGCTCGAGGAATCATCTCCCTACTATACTCCCTTCTTCAGGTTTGGGGTCAGTCGACGACCCCGGCTTTTGTTCTCCAGTGGGAACGGGACCTAGGTCCGCCGCCTGCTGACCATGATTGGTCGGATGTCTTCACTGCTGCCGCACAATCCTCCATCTCAACGCTAGTAAAGGAAAACGCTTACAAAATATTATATAGGTGGTACTTTGTCCCCTCTAGACTCCACAAGATGTTCCCTTCCTCTTAGCCCGCGTGCTGGAGAGGCTGCGTCGGCCATGGCTCTTTCCTCCACATCTGGTGGACGTGTCCCAAGATCATGTTATTTTGGGACTCAGTCGCACACCTGATAAGTACAGTGCTCTAGACCCAGATATCTAAAGACCCTTGGTCTTTTCTGCTGGGCCTTCCCATTATTAACACACCTCCAAATACCGGTAAATTACTGACACAGATTTTAAATGCTGCTCGCTGCTCAATTGCCCTCCATTGGAAACAGAGGGAGGCCCCCCCTATTAAGCGGGTCATTGATAAAGTATGGTACTTCGCAAGCATGTAAAAAATCACTGCATACCTCCATAACAGATCTCTCCAGTTTCTTTTGATTTGGGAATTATGGTTCAACTCTCAAGCTCCAGCACGTAGAATACGCTCCCCTGAGGGTTCCGCGGCACTCCTACTGTGATTTTGGTAGTCTCGTAATCTATCGAGTAGGTATGTGACCATCCTTAATATTACCTTTTCGTGTACCTTAAGTATTACCTTCTATTTTACACTAGCGCTCCGAGCGGTATCTGCTGTATAAAGAGGCGCACCGGCGGACCCTCCGACTCGGTCTCTTCTCTCCCTACTCTATACTTTCCTCGCCTTTCCTCTCTCTTCTTTTCTCTTTTCTTGCTTTCTCTTTATCCTTCTTCTCTCTACTGATACAGTCACGAGATTGTTTGGTTGTTTTTTTTTCTCTTTTGTTCCTATTTAATCGGAGTGCTTTGGTCGCTCTCGGTGTATACTTTATCTCTATTTCTTTTATTATCAACGTGATGTTTTTTCATTATGGGAACCCCATGATCTTTGTTTTTCGATTATATCTCTGCTCTAGGTATAATGTTGTTTTATGGATATGCTCTCCCCACGTGTTGTGGGGGGCTAATGTAACCCTATACAACTTGAAAATTAAATAAACAATTTAAAAAAAAATATATATATATAAAAAAAAAAAAGAAAAACAAAGTCTGGCCACTATCTCAAATAATGAAGCTGTAATGTTAAACAGTTTCATTTTGACAATTGGACAAGCGCGAAATATAATGATCTGTCAATCAGCTGGTCACCCTTCACCCTCTCTCACCTTGGGGAACACAGTATTTAAAAAAAAAAAAAAAATCTACCTAAAGGGATCCCCTTTAGCAGATTCCAATAAGGCTGAAAAGAGAAGTCAGAGAACATCTGACCGCTTAATCTTATCTACAGCTGAAAAAAGCTGACTTTAAAGAACACGTATTCAGACAAAGACAAGGGGCATATATCTTAAAGAGCTGAAGTCCGTGAACCTGGGAAATGGAACATAACCAGAAAATCAACAAACCTAGATCAGCTGGATTAACTTGGTGACAAGAACGCAAGGCACCCTTACTCCTGATCTTCCTTCTGTACCAGAGAAGTATCACTCCCTGGGAGAACAGAAGGATTCATCTTAACAATCCTCAATTATGGCCCTTTCGAGTGAATAATGTCTTTAGTACCAGTCTCAGTCAAGGCACTAATATTTATCTCTTACAGAAAACTAATGGGCCCTACACATTTAAAGATCCGCCGCCGAGCTGCCCGGCGGCAGATACGGCCGACCCGGCGGCAGTGACGGGGGGAGTGAAGTTACTTCACTACCCCCGTCACCCGTCTCCATAGAAGCGCATGCAAATATGGACGAGTTCGTCCATATTGGCCTGCATGCACAGCCGACGGGGCACCAGCGATGAACGAGCGCGGGGCCGCGCATCGTTCATCGCTGGTGCCTCCACACTCAAAGATATGAACGTTATCTTGGTCATTAATGAACAAGATCGTTCATATCTTTGAGTGATATAGCCCAGTGTGTAGGGCCTATAAGAAGAAGAAATAATTTCATAAGCAAACAAAAATAAAAAATAAAAATATTCAAGGCTGCGTATTCATCCTGGATGGGCTGTATTCACTATGTAACCTATCTTCACACCCCTCCGTAACCCAACTATCCCTCTAGTGGCCATTTGCCTTGGATCTTAGAGCCTTTCAAAGAAACCTAGGAATTATCCTTAAGAGGACTTCCTAGTCGCTCCAGAATGAACATGTACCCACATGTCCCAGAATTCAGGTAAAACACATAAATATTTTAACAAATGAAATGAGTTGGCCAACCAAATTGTTCCCCAGCTATATGGCATTCTAGGGCAATAGCTTGATTGTATTAAAGTAAAACATTAAGAAAGGCTTCTTACTTGCTCTTCTTAATGGGACAGTACAAAGCGTAGTCAAGCAGAAAACATTCGACTATCTCAAACTGAGCACTACAAGCGGGCGATTCCAGGGTAGCTCTGCACCAGCTCTTCATTTCTTCACAGAAAACGACACAATACTAGAGGTAAACACATACATACTTGTGTCACTCCATATTGTTCTTAGATATCACCATGAAGCATTAAGAAATAATCTAACAATCATAAAATACTGGGGAACTAAGAGACTGCCTCAGTAAGAAAGCTAAAATGCATAAACAGTAGTGCAGGGAATCCCGGGAACGTCTCTGTATAGGGTATCCGGGCTATAGGTCAACCACACTTAGGTCGACAGTCATTAGGTCGCCCACAATTGGTCGACATGGTTTCTAGGTTGACATGGTCACTCGGTCGACACGACAAAAGGTCGACTTGAGTTTTCCAAAAAAAATTACATTTTTTTGAACTTTTTCATACTTTACGATCCACGTGGACTACGATTGGTAACGTTAACCTGTGCTGAGCGCAGCAGAGCGAGGCACCTTGCCCAAAGCTTGCGAGCCACGCGAGGGGACACGGTGCACAAACTGGGTTCCCGGTCACTCTACGGAGAAAACACCAATTTTTTTAAAAACAAAAAACTCATGTCGACCTATTTTAGGTGTCGACTTAGTCACTGTCGACCAATAGTGGTCGACCTAGACACTGTCAACCTAAGTATGGTCGACTCTATGATCCACACCCTCTGTATGTGTCTGGGTTGTGAGAAACCGCTGCTACGTGTTCTGCGGGAAATTTACTACTGACGTTACGTTTCCCTGACGCTGATGGCTATTATTTCTAACTCCAAGAAAAGCATTACCTAATTTTCACACTTCTGCTGTGATGCAATTTAGCAAGCGGCCATAGAGACAGATTCCTATCGCCAATGGCTTAGGGTGTATACCATTTAGTGCATTATCGGTCCAAGCTGACCTATCGGAACTACAAATCGTGTATATCGCCTAGTGTGTTATGCAGAATTGCACGCTCCCACAGGTCGCATCAGACATTATCTCCGGGAGATGCCTGGAAAGGAGAAATAGGTGGGCAGCAACGGGGGCAGGGCCGAGCTAATTGCGTCATTAGGCCCCGGACCCTTACTGGGAAAATGAGTTGATTGGGGCAAACTTGCAAAAGGGGCATAGAATAGAGTCATTAGGAACCGCATCCTCCGCTGGAACCACAAATGTAGTATTTATCTCCCCATTCTGCCCACTTTAATAGGAAGTGGGCAGAATGCGGGAGGGGTGCAGACTCTTTATAGGGTGCTGGGTACTACTCGAAATACAGTGCGTCTCCTGTAGAAATAGGGAGAGTAGGCAAGTATGCTTTCAATGTAAAGCAATACACCCCACACTTATTCTACACAAGTCAGAAGTACGGGAATTACCGCCCCAAGAGTTAAGGACGCCGGCTTCAGTTCTTCTAGATCTCTGTACGTTGTGCCATACAGCAGATTCAGCTCCTCAAACAGCTGCTCGTATTCCTTACTGTCATACAGCTTCAGTATCTCACAGAAAAAGCAGCTCGGATCTGTCACCTGCATAAAAACCCATTGTTACACACAAACTGCAGATCAGAATAGCACATATACAAGTGACAGCTACCCAATGGTGCCCCTCATACAGGTGTGCGTCACCAAGCCAGGAGGCCAAAATATGCAGTCAGACTGTAAATGGTGAGAATGTCAACAGGAGCATTAGAATCACCTTGTCGACATTCTGACTATGTCAACACAGTGTCAACAAGCTGAATGTCAATAAATTCAAATGTAAGATAAAATAAGAATTTACTTACCGATAATTCTATTTCTCGTAGTCCGTAGTGGATGCTGGGAACTCCGTAAGGACCATGGGGAATAGCGGCTCCGCAGGAGACTGGGCACAAAAGTAAAGCTTTAGGACTACCTGGTGTGCACTGGCTCCTCCCCCTATGACCCTCCTCCAAGCCTCAGTTAGGATACTGTGCCCGGACGAGCGTACACAATAAGGAAGGATTTTGAATCCCGGGTAAGACTCATACCAGCCACACCAATCACACCGTATAACCTGTGATCTGAACCCAGTTAACAGCATGATAACAGAGGAGCCTCTGGAAAGATGGCTCACAACAATAATAACCCGATTTTTGTAACAATAACTATGTACAAGTATTGCAGACAGTCCGCACTTGGGATGGGCGCCCAGCATCCACTACGGACTACGAGAAATAGAATTATCGGTAAGTAAATTCTTATTTTCTCTGACGTCCTAGTGGATGCTGGGAACTCCGTAAGGACCATGGGGATTATACCAAAGCTCCCAAACGGGTGGGAGAGTGCGGATGACTCTGCAGCACCGAATGAGAGAACTCCAGGTCCTCCTCAGCCAGGGTATCAAATTTGTAGAATTTAGCAAACGTGTTTGCCCCTGACCAAGTAGCTGCTCGGCAAAGTTGTAACGCCGAGACCCCTCGGGCAGCCGCCCAAGATGAGCCCACCTTCCTTGTGGAATGGGCTTTCACAGATTTTGGCTGTGGCAGGCCTGCCACAGAATGTGCAAGCTGAATTGTACTACAAATCCAGCGAGCAATAGTCTGCTTAGAAGCAGGAGCACCCAGCTTGTTGGGTGCATACAGGATAAACAGCGAGTCAGATTTCCTGACTCCAGCCGTCCTGGAAACATATATTTTCAGGGCCCTGACTACGTCCAGCAACTTGGAGTCCTCCAAGTCCCTAGTAGCCGCAGGTACCACAATAGGCTGGTTCAGGTGAAACGCTGAAACCACCTTAGGGAGAAATTGAGGACGAGTCCTCAATTCTGCCCTGTCCGAATGAAAAATTAGGTAAGGGCTTTTATAGGATAAAGCCGCCAATTCTGAGACACGCCTGGCTGAAGCCAGGGCCAACAGCATTACCACTTTTCATGTGAGATATTTTAAGTCCACAGTGGTGAGTGGTTCAAACCAATGTGATTTTAGGAACCCCAAAACTACATTGAGATCCCAAGGTGCCACTGGAGGCACAAAAGGAGGTTGTATATGCAGTACCCCCTTGACAAACGTCTGAACTTCAGGAACTGAAGCCAGTTCTTTCTGGAAGAAAATTGACAGGGCCGAAATTTGAACCTTAATGGACCCTAATTTTAGGCCCATAGACAGTCCTGTTTGCAGGAAATGCAGGAAATGACCCAGTTGAAATTCCTCTGTAGGGGCCTTCCTGGCCTCGCACCACGCAACATATTTACGCCAAATACGGTGATAATGTTGTGCGGTTACATCCTTCCTGGCTTTGATCAGGGTAGGGATGACTTCATCCGGAATGCCTTTTTCCTTCAGGATCCGGTGTTCAACCGCCATGCCGTCAAACGCAGCCGCGGTAAGTCTTGGAACAGACAGGGTCCCTGCTGGAGCAGATCCCTTCTTAGAGGTAGAGGCCACGGTTCCTCTGTGAGCATCTCTTGAAGTTCCGGGTGCCAAGTCCTTCTTGGCCAATCCGGAGCCACGAGTATAGTCCTTACTCCTCTCCTTCTTATGATTCTCAGAACCTTGGGTATGAGAGGCAGAGGAGGGAACACATACACTGACTGGTACACCCACGGTGTTACCAGAGCGTCCACAGCTATTGCCTGAGGGTCCCTTGACCTGGCGCAATACCTGTCTAGTTTTTTGTTGAAGCGGGACGCCATCATGTCCACCTTTGGTTTTTCCCAACGGTTTACAATCATGTGGAAGACTTCTGGATGAAGTCCCCACTCTCCCGGGTGGAGGTCGTGTCTGCTGAGGAAGTCTGCTTCCCAGTTGTCCACTCCCGGAATGAACACTGCTGACAGTGCTATCACATGATTTTCCGCCCAGCGAAGAATCCTTGCAGCTTCTGCCATTGCCCTCCTGCTTCTCGTGCCGCCCTATCTGTTTACGTGGGCGACTGCCGTGATGTTGTCCGACTGGTTCAACACCGGCTGACCCTGAAGCAGAGGTCTTGCTTGGCTTAGAGCATTGTAAATGGCCCTTAGTTCCAGGATATTTATGTGAAGTGACGTTTCCAGGCTTGACCACAAGCCCTGGAAATTTTTTCCCTGTGTGACTGCTCCCCAGCCTCTCAGGCTGGCATCCGTGGTCACCAGGATCCAGTCCTGAATGCCGAATCTGCGGCCCTCTAGAAGATGAGCACTCTGCAACCACCACAGGAGAGACACTCTTGTCCTTGGGGACAGGGTTATCCGCTGATGCATGTGAAGATGCGATCCGGACCATTTGTCCAGCAGATCCCACTGAAATGTTCTTGCGTGGAATCTGCCGAATGGAATCGCTTCGTAGGAAGCCACCATTTTTCCCAGGACCCTTGTGCATTGATGCACTGAGACCCGGTCTGGTTTCAGGAGGTTTCTGACTAACTCGGATAACTCCCTGGCTTTTTCTTCCGGAAGAAACACCTTTTTCTGGACTGTGTCCAGAATCATCCCTAGGAACAGCAGACGTGTCGTCGGAATCAGCTGTGATTTTGGGATATTTAGAATCCACCCGTGCTGTCGTAACACTACTTGAGATAGTGCTACTCCGACTACTAACCGTTCCTTGGATCTTGCCCTTATCAGGAGATCGTCCAAGTAAGGGATAATTAAGACGCCTTCTCTTCGAAGAAGTATCATCATTTCGGCCATTACCTTGGTAAAGACCCGGGGTGCCGTGGACAATCCAAACGGCAGCGTCTGAAACTGATAGTGACAGTTCTGTACCACAAACCTGAGGTACCCTTGGTGAGAAGGGTAAATTGGGACATGGAGGTAAGCATCCTTGATGTCCAGAGACACCATATAGTCCCCTTCTTCCAGGTTCGCTATCACTGCTCTGAGTGACTCCATCTTGAACTTGAACCTTTGTATGTAAGTGTTCAAAGATTTCAGATTTAAAATAGGTCTCACCGAGCCGTCCGGCTTCGGTACCACAAACAGCGTGGAATAATACCCCTTGCCCTGTTGCAGGAGGGGTACCTTGATTATCACCTGCTGAGAATACAGCTTGTGAATGGCCTCCAATACCGCCTCCCTGTCGGAGGGAGACGTCGGTAAAGCAGACTTTAGGAACCGGCGAGGGGGAGGTGTCTCGAATTCCAATTTGTACCCCTGAGATACCACCTGAAGGACCAAGGGGTCTACCTGCAAGTGAGCCCACTGCGCGCTGAAATTCTTGAGACGTGCCCCCACCGTGCCTAAGTCCGCTTGTAAAGCCCCAGCGTCATGCTGAGGACTTGGCAGAAGCGGGAGAGGGCTTCTGTTCTTGGGGATTTGCTGTCTGTTGCAGCCTTTTTCCCCTTCCTCTGCCCCGGGGCAGAAATGAGGAGCCTTTCGCTAGCTTGCCCTTATGGGGACGAAAGGACTGCGCCTGATAATACGGCGTCTTCTTATGTTGAGAGGCGACCTGGGGTAAAAATGTGGATTTCCCAGCTGTTGCCGTGGCCACCAGATCTGACAGACCTACCCCAAATAACTCCTCCCCTTTATAAGGCAATACTTCCATATGCCGTTTGGAATCCGCATCACCTGACCACTGTCGCGTCCATAACCCTCTTCTGGCAGAAATGGACAGCGCACTTACTCTTGATGCCAGTCGGCAAATATCCCACTGTGCATCACGCATATATAGAAATGCATCTTTTAAATGCTCTATAGTCAGTAATATACTGTCCCTGTCTAGGGTATCAATATTTTCAGTCAGGGAATTCGACCAAGCCAAACCAGCACTGCACATCCAGGCTGAGGCGATTGCCGGTCGCAGTATAACACCAGTATGTGTGTAAATACATTTTAGGATACCTTCCTGCTTTCTATCAGCAGGATCCTTAAGGGCGTCCGTCTCAGGAGAAGGTAGAGCCACCTGTTTTGATAAGCGTGTGAGTGCTTTATCCACCCTAGGGGGTGTTTCCCAACGCGCCCTAATCTCTGGCGGGAAAGGATATAATGCCAATAATTTTTTAGGAATTATCAGTTTTTTATCGGGGGAAACCCACGCTTCATCACACACCTCATTTAATTCCTCAGATTCAGGAAAAACTACAGGTAGTTTTTTCTCACCGAACATAATACCCTTTTTAGTGGTATTAGTATTATCAGAAATATGTAAAACATTTTTCATTGCCTCAATCATGTAACGTGTGGCCCTACTGGAAGTCACGTTTGTCTCTTCCCCGTCGACACTGGAGTCAGTATCCGTGTCGACGTCTGTATCTACCATCTGAGGTAACGGGCGTTTTAGAGCCCCTGATGGCTTTTGAGACGCCTGGACAGGCACAAGCTGAGTAGCCGGCTGTCTTATGTCGTCAACTGTTTTTTGCAAAGAGCTGACACTGTCACGTAATTCCTTCCATAAGATCATCCACTCAGGTGTCGACTCCCTAGGGGGTGACATCTCTATTATAGGCAATTGCCCCGCCTCCACATCATTTTCCTCCTCATACATGTCGACACAACGTACCGACACACAGCACACACACAGGGAATGCTCTGACAGAGGACAGGACCCCACTAGCCCTTTGGGGAGACAGAGGGAGAGTATGCCAGCACACACCAGAGCGCTATATATATATATATATACAGGGATAACCTTAAATAAGTGTTTTTCCCCCTTATAGCTGCTATTTGTAATTATTACGCCAATTAGTGCCCCCCTCTCTTTTTTACCCTGTTTCTGTAGTGCAGGACTGCAGGGGAGAGTCAGGGAGACGTCCTTTCAGCGGAGCTGTGAAGGAAAATGGCGCCTGTGTGCTGAGGAGATAGGCTCCGCCCCCTTCTCGGCGGCCTTTTCTCCCGCTTTTATGTGGAATCTGGCAGGGGTTAAAATTCATCCATATAGCCCTGGGGGCTATATGTGATGTATTTTTGCCAGCCAAGGTGTTTCTATTGCTGCTCAGGGCGCCCCCCCCTAGCGCCCTGCACCCTCAGTGACCGGAGTGTGAAGTGTGCTGAGGAGCAATGGCGCACAGCCGCAGTGCTGTGCGCTACCTTGGTGAAGACAGGATGTCTTCTGCCGCCGATTTTCCGGACCTCTTCTTGCTTCTGGCTCTGCAAGGGGGCCGGCGGCGCGGCTCTGGGACCGGACTCCGAGGCTGGGCCTGTGTTCGGTCCCTCTGGAGCTAATGGTGTCCAGTAGCCTAAGAAGCCCAATCCACTCTGCACGCAGGTGAGTTCGCTTCTTCTCCCCTTAGTCCCTCGATGCAGTGAGCCTGTTGCCAGCAGGTCTCACTGAAAATAAAAAAACCTAAAACTAAACTTTCACTAAGAGCTCAGGAGAGCCCCTAGTGTGCACCCTTCTCGGTCGGGCACAAAAATCTAACTGAGGCTTGGAGGAGTGTCATAGGGGGAGGAGCCAGTGCACACCAGGTAGTCCTAAAGCTTTACTTTTGTGCCCAGACTCCTGCGGAGCCGCTATTCCCCATGGTCCTTACGGAGTTCCCAGCATCCACTAGGACGTCAGAGAAAATAAGATTTTACTCACCGGTAAATCTATTTCTCGTAGTCCGTAGTGGATGCTGGGACTCCGTAAGGACCATGGGGAATAGCGGCTCCGCAGAGACTGGGCACAACTAAAGAAAGCTTTAGGACTACCTGGTGTGCACTGGCTCCTCCCTCTATGACCCTCCTCCAGACCTCAGTTAGGATACTGTGCCCGGAAGAGCTGACACAATAAGGAAGGATTTTGAATCCCGGGTAAGACTCATACCAGCCACACCAATTACACCGTATAACTCGTGATACTATTCCCACTTAACAGTATGATATATAACTGAGCCTCTCAACGGATGGCTTAACAATAACCCTTTAGTTAACAATAACTATATACAAGTATTGCAGACAATCCGCACATGGGATGGGCGCCCAGCATCCACTACGGACTACGAGAAATAGAATTACCGGTGAGTAAATTCTTATTTTCTCTGACGTCCTAAGTGGATGCTGGGACTCCGTAAGGACCATGGGGATTATACCAAAGCTCCCAAACGGGCGGGAGAGTGCGGATGACTCTGCAGCACCGAATGAGCAAACTCTAGGTCCTCCTCAGCCAGGGTATCAAACTTGTAAAATTTAGCAAATGTGTTTGACCCCGACCAAGTAGCTGCTCTGCAAAGTTGTAAAGCCGAGACCCCTCGGGCAGCCGCCCAAGAAGAGCCCACCTTCCTCGTGGAATGGGCTTTCACTGATCTAGGATGCGGCAGTCCAGCTGCAGAATGTGCAAGCTGAATCGTACTACAAATCCAGCGAGCAATAGTCTGCTTTGAAGCAGGAGCACCCAGCTTGTTGGGTGCATACAGGATAAATAGCAAGTCAGTTTTCCTGACACTAGCTGTCCTGGAAACATACATTTTCAGGGCCCTGACTACGTCCAACAACTTGGAATCCTCCAAGTCCTTAGTAGCCGCAGGCACTACAATAGGTTGGTTCAAATGAAAAGCTGATACCACCTTATGGAGAAACTGGGGACGAGTCCTCAATTCTGCCCTATCCATATGGAAAATCAGATAAGGGCTTTTATATGACAAAGCCGCCAATTCTGACACCCGCCTGGCCGAAGCCAAGGCCAACAGCATGACCACTTTCCACGTGAGATATTTCAAATCCACGGTTTTTAGTGGCTCAAACCAATGTGACTTTAGGAAATCCAACACCACGTTGTGATCCCAAGGTGCCACTGGAGGCACAAAAGGGGGCTGAATATGCAGCACTCCCTTAACAAATGTCTGAACATCAGGCAGTGAAGCCAGTTCTTTCTGGAAGAATATCGACAGAGCCGAAATCTCGACCTTAATGGAACCCAATTTTAGGCCCATAGTCACCCCTGACTGTAGGTAGTGCAGAAAACGGCCCAACTGAAATTCCTCCGTTGGGCCTTCCTGGCCTCACACCACGCAACATATTTTCGCCATATGCGGTGATAATGGTTTGCGGTCACTTCTTTCCTAGCTTTAATCAGCGTAGGGATGACTTCCTCCGGAATGCCCTTTTCCTTCAGGATTCGGCGTTCAACCGCCATGCCGTCAAACGCAGCCGCGGTAAGTCTTGGAACAGACAGGGCCCCTGCTGCAGCAGGTCCTGTCTGAGCGGCAGAGGCCATGGGTCCTCAGATCATTTTTCTGGGTACCAAGCTCTTTTTGGCCAATCCGGAACCACGAGTATAGTTCTTACTCCTCTCCTTCTTATTATTCTCAGTACCTTGGGTATGAGAGGCAGAGGAGGGAACACATACACCGACTGGTACCCCCACGGTGTTACCAGAGCGTCCACAGCTATCGCCTGAGGGTCCCTTGACCTGGCGCAATATCTTTTTAGCTTTTTGTTGAGGCGGGACGCCATCATGTCCACCTGTGGCCTTTCCCAATGGTGTACAATCATTTGGAAGACTTCTGGATGAAATCCCCACTCTCCCGGGTGGAGGTCGTGCCTGCTGAGAAAGTCTGCTTCCCAGTTGTCCACTCCGGGAATGAACACTGCTGACAGTGCTAACACATGATTTTCCGCCCATCGGAAAATCCTCGTGGCTTCTGCCATCGCCATCCTGCTTCTTGTGCTGCCCTGTTGGTTTACATGGGCGACCGCCGTGATGTTGTCTGACTGGATCAGAACCGGCTGGTGTTGAAGCAGGGGTCTAGCCTGACTTAGGGCATTGTGAATGGCCCTTAGATCCAGAATATTTATGTGTAGGAAAGTCTCCTGACTCGACCATAGTCCTTGGAAGTTTCTTCCCTGTGTGACTGCCCCCCAGCCTCGAAGGCTGGCATCCGTGGTCACCAGGACCCAGTCCTGTATGCCGAATCTGCGGCCCTCTAGAAGATGAGCACTCTGCAGCCACCACAACAGCGACACCCTGGCCCTTGGAGACAGGGTTATCAGCCGATGCATCTGAAGATGCGACCCGGACCACTTGTCCAACAGATCCCACTGGAAAATCCTTGCATGGAACCTGCCGAATGGAATTTCTTCGTAAGAAGCTACCATCTTTCCCAGGACTCGCGTGCATTGATGCACCGACACCTTTATTTGTTTTAGGAGGTCTCTGACTAGAGATGACAACTCCTTGGCCGCCTCCTCCGGGAGAAACACTTTTTCCTGTTCTGTGTCCAGAACCATACCCAGGAACAGTAGACGCGTCGTAGAAACCAGCTGCGAGGAATATTCAGAATCCAGCCGTGCTGTTGTAGCACTTCACGAGATAGTGCTACTCCGACCAACAACTGCTCCCTGGACCTTGCCTTTATAAGGAGATCATCCAAGTACGGGATAATTATAACTCCCTTTTTTCGAAGGAGTATCATCATTTCGGCCATTACCTTGGTAAATACCCTCGGTGCCGGGGACAGACCAACGGCAACGTCTGGAATTGGTAATGACAGTCCTGTACCACAATTTTGAGGTACTCCTGGTGAGGAGGGTAAATGGGGACATGCAGGTAAGCATCCTTGATGTCCAGTGATACCATGTAATCCCCTTCGTCCAGGCTTGCAATAACCGCCGTGAGCGGTTCCATTTTGAACTTGAACCTTCGTATATAAGTGTTCAAGGATTTCAATTTTAGAATGGGTCTCACGGAACCGTCTGGTTTCGGTACCACAACCATTGTGGAATAGTAACCCCGGCCTTGTTGAAGGAGGAGTACCTTGATCATCACCTGCTGGAGTACAGCTTGTGAATTGCCGCCAGTACTACCTCCCCTCGAGGGCAGTAGGCAAGGCTGATTTGAGGTAACGGCGAGGGGGAGTCGCCTCGAACTCCAGCTTGTATCCCAGTGATACTACTTGCAGAACCCAGGGATCCACCTGTGAGCGAGCCCACTGGTCGCTGAAGTTCCCGAGACGCGCCCCCACCGCACCTGGCTCCACCTGTGGAGCCCCAGCGTCATGCGGCGGACTCAGAGGAAGCGGGGGAAGATTTTTGATCCTGGGAACTGGCTGTCTGGTGCAGCTTTTTCCCTCTTCCCTTGTCTCTGTGCAGAAAGGAAGCGCCTTTGACCCGCTTGCTTTTCTGAAGCCGAAAGGACTGTACCTGATAATACGGTGCTTTCTTAGGCTGTGAGGAAACCTGAGGTATAAAATTTTCTTTCCCAGCTGTTGCTGTGGATACGAGACCATCCCCAAACAATTCCTCACCCTTATAAGGCAGAATCTTCATGTGCCTTCTAAAGTCAGCATCGCCTGTCCACTGCCGGGTCCCTAATACCCTCCTGGCAGAATGGACATTGCATTAATTCTGGATGCCAGCCGACAAATATCCCTCTGTGCATCCCTCATATATAAGACGACGTCTTTAATATGCTCTATGGTCAGCAAAATAGTATCCCTGTCCTGACAGGGTAATAAACCAGCTGTAGCAGCACTATCCATGCTGAGGCAATTGCAGGTCTCAATATAGTACCTGAGTGTGTATATACAGACTTCAGGATAGCCTCCTGCTTTTTATCAGCAGGCTCCTTCAAAGTGGCCGTATCCTAAGACGGCAGTGCCACCTTTTTTGACAAACGTGTGAGCGCCTTATCCACCCTAGGGGATATCTCCCAACGTGACCTATCCTCTGGCGGGAAAGGGTACGCCATCAGTAACTTTTTAGAAATTACCAGTTTCTTATCGGGGGAACCCACGCTTCTTCACACACTTCATTCACTCATCTGATGGGGGAACAAAACACTGGCTGCTTTTTCTCCCCAAACATAAAACCCCTTTTTTGTGGTACTTGGGTTAATGTCAGAAATGTGTAACACATTTTTCATTGCCGAGATCATGCAACGGATGTACCTAGTGGATTGTGTATATGTCTCAACCTCGTCGACACTGGAGTCAGACTCCGTGTCGACATCTGTGTCTGCCATCTGAGGTAGCGGGCGTTTTTGAGCCCCTGATGGCCTTTGAGACACCCGGGCAGGCGCGGGCTGAGAAGCCGGCTGTCCCACAGCTGTTACGTCATCCAGCCTTTTATGTAAGGAGTTGACACTGTCGGTTAATACCTTCCACCTATCCATCCACTCAGGTGTCAGCCCCGCAGGGGATGACATCACATTTATCGGCATCTGCTCCGCCTCCACATAAGCCTCCTCATCATACATGTCGACACAGCCGTACCGACACACCGCACACACACAGGGAATGCTCTGACTGAGGACAGGACCCCACAAAGCCCTTTGGGGAGACAGAGAGTATGCCAGCACACACCAGAGCGCTATATATACACAGGGATTAACACTGTAACTGAGTGATTTTCCCAATAGCTGCTTGTATACACAATATTGCGCCTAAATTTAGTGCCCCCCCTCTCTTTTTTACCCTATGTAGTCTGGAAACTGCAGGGGAGAGCCTGGGAGCGATCCTTCCAGCGGAGCTGTGAGAGAAAATGGCGCCAGTGTGCTGAGGGAGATAGCCCCGCCCCTTTTTGGCGGACTTCTCCCGCTTTTTTGTAGGTATATCTGGCAGGGGATTTTACACATATATAGTCTCTATGACTATATTATGCGTAGTTTTGCCAGCCAAGGTACTTAATATTGCAGCCCAGGGCGCCCCCCCCCAGCACCCTGCACCCATCAGTGACCGGAGTGTGAGGTGTGCATGGGAAGCAATGGCGCACAGCTGCAGTGCTGTCCGCTACCTTGATGAAGACCGAAGTCTTCTGCCGCCGATTTCCAGGACCGTCTACTTGCTTCTGGCTCTGTAAGGGGGACGGCGGCCCGGCTCCGGGACCGGACGATCGAGGTCGGGCCCGGTGTTCGATCCCTCTGGAGCTAATGGTGTCCAGTAGCCTAAGAAGCCCAAGCTAGCTGCAAGCAGGTAGGTTCGCTTCTTCTCCCCTTAGTCCCTCGTAGCAGTGAGTCTGTTGCCAGCAGATCTCACTGAAAATAAAAAACCTAAATTAAACTTTCTTTTTCTAGGAGCTCAGGAGAGCCCTAGTGTGCATCCAGCTCAGCCGGGCACAAGATTCTAACTGAGGTCTGGAGGAGGGTCATAGAGGGAGGAGCCAGTGCACACCAGGTAGTCCTAAAGCTTTCTTTAGTTGTACCCAGTCTCCTGCGGAGCCGCTTTTCCCCATGGTCCTTACGGAGTCCCAGCATCCACTTAGGACGTCAGAGAAATAAAGAAATATATATATTTTTTAATAAATCAATAAAGTTATCCTGTGTTATGATGGATACATACTAGGCTGATGGATCTCTATCTGACGGTCGGTAAAGTGCATACACACTTTCCGATCGCCAGCCCGATAGGTTGAGCTTGATGTCACAACTGGGCAGCTATTTATATGTGCCCGTCCAGTTGTGTTGTCAGTCACTGGCGGCCTCTGCAGCAAGTGTACTGCCCGTACACACAGCACGATACGCCAATATATCTGCAGACATATCTGCCATCGACTGTGCTGCAGGGCTGACGCGTATGTCTTTGGGCTTAATTCAGACCTGATTGCACCTCTGCGATTTTGCAGAGGTTTGCGATCAGATAGTCATAGCCCAGACAGAGTGGAAATCCGCCACGTGCATGGCTGCGTACGCCGTGCGAAAATCCCTGCCATCGGCGGTCAGCTGCAAATACATTCGCAACTCGCTCACCGTCTGATGTTTTTCCTAGGCTATGCACAGTAGCCCAGACTGCGATAGCAACAAGCTGATCGGGGCCGGAGCTGACGTCAGACACCCTCCCTGAAAACACTTGGGACACGCCTGCGTTTTTCTGACACTCCCAGAAAATGGGCAGATACCACCTCCAAACGTCCGCTTCCTGTCAATCAACTTGCGTATGCAGAAAAGATGTTGGATTTTTTTTTGCAGTTCGGACTCACACGTGCACATTATGATCAGTACACATGTGCAGCCGATCGATAATCGCCCGCCTTGCGAAATCGCACAACAGCTATCAAGTCTGAATTGGGCCCTGTAAGCGATGTTGTTCACAAACATATTGGGGGAGGGGGGGTACACACTTTCCAACAATATATTAGCCGTTCAATTGAACGCCCAAGTACAGCAGTCAGTATGTACCCAGCTTTAGAGAAAAGTTATCTGACCCAATAACTGGTTTACCATTTCAACAGGATGTTGTGGCCACTGGTGGGCACTGTTTTATAAGAACTTTTAAGAGGCAAATTAATTAAAAGAGATGTAGGGAAGATGTGTCGTTATGTCTGTCTGTGCGTCCTACACTGAGCATTTTATTGGGGAGCGCACGAAAACACACAAAGTGTGTATGAGTGATGTGAGCACTGCACTGCCCTGCCCATACCACACGCTGAAATGTGCGATCTTGCACTGCATGTAATTGAATTGCCCCCCTTCTATATCAGCCATGCACAATATGACTCATTTACAAATGCTACTAGCACAAACGGTTCACAGGTGCTTATCTTATGACAATGATTGTAACAAAGAAAATAAAGTGAAAAATGGGCATTATAGTTTTGGGGATACAACGCTTACCTTAAGCACTGATAACTCATACATGACTTTCACATTCACAGACACTTTAATGCAGATGAAGATATTCTGTATATATTATTCTGTAAGAGGCGAGAAAAACAATGTAAGTAGGACAATAAGTAAACAACGATAATAAGAATTTACTTACCGATAATTCTATTTCTCATAGTCCGTAGTGGATGCTGGGGGCTCCGAAAGGACCATGGGGAATAGCGGCTCCGCAGGAGACTGGGCACAAAAGTAAAAGCTTTGAGACTACCTGGTGTGCACTGGCTCCTCCCCCTATGACCCTCCTCCAAGCCTCAGTTAGGATACTGTGCCCGGACGAGCGTACACAATAAGGAAGGATTTTGAATCCCGGGTAAGACTCATACCAGCCACACCAATCACACCGTACAACTTGTGATCTGAACCCAGTTAACAGCATGATAACAGAAGGAGCCTCTGAAAAGATGGCTCACAACAACAATAACCCGATTTTTGTAACAATAACTATGTACAAGTAATGCAGACAATCCGCACTTGGGATGGGCGCCCAGCATCCACTACGGACTATGAGAAATAGAATTATCGGTAAGTAAATTCTTATTTTCTCTAACGTCCTAGTGGATGCTGGGGACTCCGAAAGGACCATGGGGATTATACCAAAGCTCCCAAACGGGCGGGAGAGTGCGGATGACTCTGCAGCACCGAATGAGAGAACTCCAGGTCCTCCTCAGCCAGGGTATCAAATTTGTAGAATTTAGCAAACGTGTTTGCCCCTGACCAAGTAGCTGCTCGGCAAAGTTGTAAAGCCGAGACCCCTCGGGCAGCCGCCCAAGATGAGCCCACTTTCCGTGTGGAATGGGCTTTTACAGATTTTGGCTGTGGCAGGCCTGCCACAGAATGTGCAAGCTGAATTGTACTACAAATCCAACGAGCAATCGTCTGCTTAGAAGCAGGAGCACCCAGCTTGTTGGGTGCATACAGGATAAACAGCGAGTCAGATTTTCTGACTCCAGCCGTCCTGGAAACATATATTTTCAGGGCCCTGACTACGTCCAGCAACTTGGAATCCTCCAAGTCCCTAGTAGCCGCAGGCACCACAATAGGCTGGTTTAAGTGAAATGCTGAAACCACCTTAGGGAGAAATTGAGGACGAGTCCTCAATTCTGCCCTGTCCGTATGAAAAATTAGGTAAGGGCTTTTATAGGATAAAGCCGCCAATTCTGAAACACGCCTGGCTGAAGCCAGGGCTAACAGCATTACCACTTTCCATGTGAGATATTTTAAGTCCACAGTGGTGAGTGGTTCAAACCAATGTGATTTTAGGAACCCTAAAACTACATTGAGATCCCAAGGTGCCACTGGATACACAAAAGGAGGCTGTATATGCAGTACTCCCTTGACAAACGTCTGAACTTCAGGAACAGAAGCTAGTTCTTTTTGGAAGAATATTGAGTAGGCCGAAATTTGAACCTTAATGGACCCTAATTTGAGGCCCATAGACAGTCCTGTTTGCAGGAAATGCAGGAATCGACCCAGTTGAAATTCCTCTGTAGGGGCCTTCCTGGCCTCGCACCACGCAACATATTTACGCCAAATACGGTGATAATGTTGTACGGTCACATCCTTCCTGGCTTTGATCAGGGTAGGGATGACTTCATCCGGAATGCCTTTTTCCTTCAGGATCCGGCGTTCAACCGCCATGCCGTCAAACGCAGCCGCGGTAAGTCTTGGAACAGACATGGTCCCTGCTGGAGCAGGTCCTTTCTTAGAGGTAGAGGCCACGGGTCTTCCGTGAGCATCTCTTGAATTTCCGGGTACCAAGTCCTTCTTGGCCAATCCGGAGCCACGAGTATAGTCTTTACTCCTCTCCTTCTTATGATTCTCAGTACTTTTGGTATGAGAGGAAGAGGAGGGAACACATACACTGACTGGTACACCCACGGTGTTACCAGAGCGTCCACAGCTATTGCCTGAGGGTCCCTTGACCTGGCGCAATATCTGTCCAGTTTTTTGTTGAGGCGGGACGCCATCATGTCCACCTTTGGTTTTTCCCAACGGTTCACAATCATGAGGAAGACTTCTGGGTGAAGTCCCCACTCCCCCGGGTGAAGATCGTGTCTGCTGAGGAAGTCTGCTTCCCAGTTGTCCACTCCCGGAATGAACACTGCTGACAGTGCTATCACATGATTTTCCGCCCAGCGAAGAATCCTTGCCACTTCCGTCATTGCCCTCCTGCTTCTTGTGCCGCCCTGTCTGTTTACGTGGGCGACTGCCGTGATGTTGTCCGACTGGATCAACACCGGCTGACCCTGAAGCAGAGGCCTTGCCTGACTTAGGGCATTGTAAATGGCCCTTAGTTCCAGGATATTTATGTGAAGTGACGTTTCCATGCTTGACCACAAGCCCTGGAAATTTCTTCCCTGTGTGACTGCTCCCCAGCCTCTCAGGCTGGCATCCGTGGTCACCAGGACCCAATCCTGAATGCCGAATCTGCGGCCCTCTAGGAGATGAGCACTCTGTAACCACCACAGGAGAGACACCCTTGTCCTTGGAGACAGGGTTATCCGCTGATGCATTTGAAGATGCGATCCGGACCATTTGTCCAGCAGATCCCACTGAAAAGTTCTTGCGTGGAATCTGCCGAATGGAATCGCTTCGTAAGAAGCCACCATTTTTCCCAGGACCCTTGTGCATTGATGTACTGACACTTGGCCTGGTCTTAGGAGGTTCCTGACTAGGTCGGATAACTCCCTGGCTTTCTCTTCCGGGAGAAACACCTTTTTCTGTACTGTGTCCAGAATCATTCCTAGGAACAGCAGACGTGTCGTCGGAATCAGCTGCGATTTTGGAATATTTAGAATCCATCCGTGCTGTCGTAGTACTACTTGAGATAGTGCTACTCCGACCTCTAACTGTTCTCTGGACCTTGCCCTTATCAGGAGATCGTCCAAGTAAGGGATAATTAAGACGCCTTTTCTTCGAAGAAGAATCATCATTTCGGCCATTACCTTGGTAAAGACCCGGGGTGCCGTGGACAATCCAAACGGCAGCGTCTGAAACTGATAGTGACAGTTCTGTACCACAAACCTGAGGTACCCTTGGTGAGAAGGGCAAATTGGGACATGGAGGTAAGCATCCTTGATGTCCAGAGACACCATATAGTCCCCTTCTTCCAGGTTCGCTATCACTGCTCTGAGTGACTCCATCTTGAACTTGAACCTTTTTATGTAAGTGTTCAAGGATTTCAGATTTAAAATGGGTCTCACCGAGCCGTCCGGCTTCGGTACCACAAACAGCGTGGAATAATACCCCTTTCCCTGTTGTAGGAGGGGTACCTTGATTATCACATGCTGGGAATACAGCTTGTGAATGGCTTCCAATACCGCCTCCCTGTCGGGGGGAGACGTTGGTAAAGCAGACTTCAGGAACCGGCGAGGGGGAGACGTCTCGAATTCCAATTTGTACCCCTGAGATACTACCTGCAGGATCCAGGGGTCCACTTGCGAGTGAGCCCACTGCGCGCTGAAATTCTTGAGACGGGCCCCCACCGTGCCTGAGTCCGCTTGTAAGGCCCCAGCGTCATGCTGAGGACTTGGCAGAAGCGGGGGAGGGCTTCTGTTCGTGGGAAGAGGCTGTCTGCTGCAGTCTTTTTCCCCTTCCTCTGCCCCGGGGCAGATATGAGTGGCCTTTTGCCCGCTTGCCCTTATGGGGACGAAAGGACTGAGCCTGAAAAGACGGTATCTTTTTCTGCTGTGAGGTGACTTGGGGTAAAAAAGGTGGATTTCCCAGCCGTTGCCGTGGCCACCAGGTCCGATAGACCGACCCCAAATAACTCCTCCCCTTTATACGGCAATACTTCCATATGCCGTTTGGAATCCGCATCACCTGACCACTGTCGCGTCCATAACCCTCTTCTGGCAGAAATGGACATCGCACTTACTCTTGATGCCAGAGTGCAAATATCCCTCTGTGCATCACGCATATATAGAAATGCATCCTTTAAATGCTCTATAGTCAATAATATATTGTCCCTGTCCAGGGTATCAATATTTTCAGTCAGGGAATCCGACCAAGCCACCCCAGCACTGCACATCCAGGCTGAGGCGATCGCTGGTCGCAGTATAATACCAGTATGTGTGTATATACTCTTTAGGATATTTTCCAGCTTCCTATCAGCTGGTTCCTTGAGGGCGGCCGTATCAGGAGACGGTAACGCCACTTGTTTTGATAAGCGTGTGAGCGCCTTATCCACTCTAGGGGGTGTTTCCCAACGCGCCCTAACCTCTGGCGGGAAAGGGTATAATGCCAATAATTTTTTAGAAATTAGCAGTTTTTTATCGGGGGAAACCCACGCTTCATCACACACCTCATTTAATTCATCTGATTCAGGAAAAAATAAGAATTTACTTACCGATAATTCTATTTCTCGTAGTCCGTAGTGGATGCTGGGAACTCCGTAAGGACCATGGGGAATAGCGGCTCCGCAGGAGACAGGGCACATCTAAAGAAAGCTTTAGGATCACCTGGTGTGCACTGGCTCCTCCCCCTATGACCCTCCTCCAAGCCTCAGTTAGGATACTGTGCCCGGACGAGCGTACACAATAAGGGAGGATTTTGAATCCCGGGTAAGACTCATACCAGCCACACCAATCACACTGTACAACTTGTGATCTGAACCCAGTTAACAGCATGATAATAGAGAAGCCTCTATAAAAGATGGCTCACTACAACAATAACCCGAATTTTTTTGGTAACAATAATTATGTACCAGTATTGCAGACAATCCGCACTTGGGATGGGCGCCCAGCATCCACTACGGACTACGAGAAAATAAGAATTTACTTACCGATAATTCTATTTCTCATAGTCCGTAGTGGATGCTGGGACTCCGTCAGGACCATGGGGAATAGCGGGCTCCGCAGGAGACAGGGCACATCTAAAAAAGCTTTTAGGTCACATGGTGCGTACTGGCTCCTCCCCCTATGACCCTCCTCCAAGCCTCAGTTAGGTACTGTGCCCGGACGAGCGTACACAATAAGGAAGGATCTTGAATCCCGGGTAAGACTCATACCAGCCACACCAATCACACCGTACAACTTGTGATCTGAACCCAGTTAACAGTATGATAACACAAACGAAGTAGCCTCTGAACAGATGGCTCACAACAACAGTAATAACCCGATTTTTGTAACAATAACTATGTACAAGCATTGCAGACAATCCGCACTTGGGATGGGCGCCCAGCATCCACTACGGACTATGAGAAATAGAATTATCGGTAAGTAAATTCTTATTTTCTCTAACGTCCTAGTGGATGCTGGGACTCCGTCAGGACCATGGGGATTATACCAAAGCTCCCAAACGGGCGGGAGAGTGCGGATGACTCTGCAGCACCGAATGAGAGAACTCCAGGTCCTCTTTAGCCAGAGTATCAAATTTGTAAAATTTTACAAACGTGTTCTCCCCTGACCACGTAGCTGCTCGGCAAAGTTGTAATGCCGAGACTCCTCGGGCAGCAGCCCAGGATGAGCCCACTTTCCTTGTGGAATGGGCCTTTACAGATTTAGGCTGTGGCAGGCCTGCCACAGAATGTGCAAGTTGGATTGTACTACATATCCAACGTGCAATCGTCTGTTTAGACGCAGGAGCACCCAACTTGTTGGGTGCATACAATGTAAACAACGAGTCAGATTTTCTGACTCCAGCTGTCCTTGAAATATATATTTTTAATGCTCTGACAACGTCCAGTAACTTGGAGTCCTCCAAGTCGCTAGTAGCCGCAGGCACCACAATAGGCTGGTTCAAGTGAAATGCCGAAACCACCTTAGGGAGAAATTGAGGACGTGTCCTCAATTCTGCCCTGTCCGAATGGAATATCAGATATGGGCTTTTGTATGACAAAGCTGCCAACTCCGAAACTCTCCTGGCTGAAGCCAGGGCCAACAGCATGGTTACCTTCCATGTAAGGTATTTTAAATCTACCGATTTTAAAGGCTCAAACCAATGAGATTTGAGAAAATTTAGAACCACGTTCAAATCCCACGGTGCCACTGGAGGCACTATTGGGGGTTGTATATGTAGTACACCTTTGACAAAAGTTTGTACTTCAGGCACTGACGCCAATTCCTTCTGGAAGAAAATTGATAAGGCCGAAATTTGAACTTTAATGGACCACAATTTGAGGCCCATAGACAATCCTGCTTGCAGGAAATGTAAGAATCGACCCAATTGAAATTCTTCCGTTGGAGCCTTCTTGGCCTCACACCACGCAACATATTTTCTCCAAATGCAGTGATAATGTTGTGCGGTCACTTCTTTCCTGGCTTTAATTAAAGTAGGAATAACTTCCTCAGGAATGCCCTTCTCTTTTAGAATCCGGCGTTCAACCGCCATGCCGTCAAACGCAGCCGCGGTAAGTCTTGGAACATACAAGGTCCCTGCTGAAGCAGATCCCTTCTTAGAGGTAGAGGCCACGGATCCTCCGTGAGCATCTCTTGAAGTTCCGGATACCAAGTTCTTCTTGGCCAGTCCGGAGCTACCAGTATTGTTCTTACTCCTCTTTTCCGTATAATTCTCAGTACCTTTGGTATGAGAGGCAGAGGAGGGAACACATACACTGACTGGTACACCCACGGTGTTACCAGAGCGTCCACAGCTATTGCCTGAGGGTCTCTTGACCTGGCGCAATACCTGTCCAATTTTTTGTTGAGGCGAGACGCCATCATGTCCACCTTTGGTTTTTCCCAACGGTTCACAATCATGTGGAAAACTTCTGGATGAAGTCCCCACTCTCCCGGGTGAAGGTCGTGTCTGCTGAGGAAATCTGCTTCCCAGTTGTCCACTCCCGGGATGAACACTGCTGACAGTGCTACGACATGATTCTCCGCCCAGCGCAGAATCCTTGCAGCTTCTGCCATTGCACTCCTGCTTCTCGTGCCGCCTTGTCGGTTTACGTGGGCGACTGCCGTGATGTTGTCGGACTGGATCAACACCGGCTGACCCTGAAGCAGCGATTTTGCCAGGCTTAGAGCATTGTAGATCGCTCTTAGCTCCAGTATATTTATGTGAAGAGACGTCTCCAGGTTTGACCACACGCCCTGGAAGTTTCTTCCCTTTGTGACTGCTCCCCAACCTCGTAGGCTGGCATCCGTAGTCACCAGGACCCAGTCCTGTATGCCGAATCTGCGGCCCACTAACAGATGGGCAGTCTGCAACCACCACAGGAGAGACAACCTTGTTCTCGGTGACAGTGTTATCCGCTGATGCATGTGCAGATGCGATCCGGACCATTTGTCCAGCAGATCCCACTGAAATGTTCGTGCATGGAATCTGCCGAATGGAATCGCTTCGTACGAAGCCACCATCTTTCCCAGGACTCTTGTGCATTGATGTACTGACACAGTTCCTGGTTTTAGGAGGTTCTTGACAAGTTCTGATAACTCCCTTGCTTTCTCTTCCGGGAGAAATACCTTTTTCTGAACCGTGTCCAGAATCATGCCCAGGAACAGCAGATGTGTTGTCGGGGTCAATTGAGATTTTGGAAGATTTAGAATCCACCCGTGTTGCTGAAGCACTACTTGTGTTAGCGCTACACCGACTTCCAGCTGTTCTCTGGACTTTGCCCTTATCAGGAGATCGTCCAAGTAAGGGATAATTAATACGCCTTTTCTTCGTAGAAGAACCATCATTTCGGTCATTACCTTGGTAAAGACCCGAGGGGCCGTGGACAACCCAAACGGCAGCGTTTGAAACTGATAATGACAGTCTTGTATCACGAACCTGAGATACCCTTGGTGTGAGGGGTAAATCGGGACATGTAGATAAGCATCTTTTATGTCCAAGGACACCATGAAGTCTCCTTCTTCCAGATTCGCTATCACTGCTCTAAGTGACTCCATCTTGAACTTGAATTTCTTTATGTACAGGTTCAAGGATTTCAGATTTAGAATAGGCCTTACCGAACCGTCCGGTTTCGGTACCACAAATAGTGTGGAATAATACCCCTTTTCCTGTTGTAGGAGGGGTACCTTGACTATCACCTGCTGAGAATACAGCTTGTGAATGGCTTCCAAAACCGACGTCCTTTCTGAGGGAGACGTTGGTAAAGCAGACTTTAGGAACCGGCGAGGGGGAGACCTTTCGAACTCCAGCATGTAACCCTGAGATACTATCTGCAGGACCCACGGGTCCACTTGTGAGTGAACCCATTGATTGCTGAAAATCTTGAGTCGACCCCCCACCGTTCCTGAGTCCGCTTGTAAAGCCCCAGCGTCATGCTGATGGCTTTGTAGAAGCCGGGGCGGGCTTCTGTTCCTGGGCAGGGGCTGCTTGCTGCCCTTTCTTACCCTTTCCTCTGCCTCGCGGCAGATAAGACTGTCCTTTTGGTCGCTTTTTATAGGAGCGAAAGGACTGCGGCTGAAAAGACGGTGTCTTTTTCTGTTGGGAGGGGGTCTGAGGTAAAAAAGTGGATTTGCCGGCAGTTGCCGTGGCCACCAGGTCCGAAAGACCGACCCCAAACAATTCCTCTCCTTTATATGGCAATACTTCCATATGCCTCTTGGAATCCGCATCACCTGACCACTGTCGCGTCCATAAACTTCTTCTGGCAGATATGGACATCGCGCTTACTCTTGATGCTAGAGTACAAACATCCCTCTGAGCATCTCGCATATAAAGGAAAGCATCCTTTAATTGCTCTAGAGTCAATAAAATACTGTCCCTATCCAGGGTATCAATATTTTCAGTCAGAGAATCCAACCACACTACCCCAGCACTGCACATCCAGGCTGAGGCTATTGCCGGTCGCAGTATAACACCAGTATGTGTGTATATACTCTTCAGTGTAGTTTCCAGCCTCCTATCTGCTGGATCCTTGAGGGCGGCCGTATCAGGAGACGGCAACGCCACTTGCTTTGATAAACGTGTGAGCGCCTTATCCACCCTAGGGGGTGTTTCCCAGCGCGCCCTAACCTCTGGTGGGAAAGGGTATAATGCCAATAACTTCTTGGAAATTAGCAGTTTTCTATCGGGGTTAACCCACGCTTCATCACACACGTCATTCAATTCCTCTGATTCTGGAAAAAATACAGGTAGTTTTTTCACCCCCCACATAATACCCCTTTTTGAGGTACCAGCAGTATCAGAGATCTGCAAAGCCTCCTTCATTGCCGTGATCATATAACGTGTGGCCCTATTGGAAAATACGTTTGTTTCTTCACCGTCGACACTAGATTCATCTGTGTCGGTACCCGTGTCGACTGACTGAGGTAAAGGACGTTTTACAGCCCCTGACGGTGTCTGAGACGCCTGAACCGGTACTAACTGGTTAGCCGGGCGTCTTATTTCGTCAACTGACTTTTGTAATGTGCTGACATTATCACGTAATTCCATAACTAAAGCCATCCATTCCGGTGTCGACTCCCTAGGGGGTGACATTACCATCATCGGCAATTGCTCTGCCTCCACACCAACATCGTCCTCATACATGTCGACACACACGTACCGACACACAGCAGCCACACAGGGAATGCTCTAATCGAAGACAGGACCCCCTAGCCCTTTGGGGAGACAGAGGGAGAGTTTGCCAGCACACACCAAAAGCGCTATAAATGTATATAAACAACCCTAGAAGGTGTTGTTTACTATATATGCGCTCTTAATATATAAATATCGCCAATTTATGCCCCCCTTCTCTTTGTTACCCTGTTTCTGTAGTGCAGTGCAGGGGAGAGACCTGGGAGCCTTCCTCACCAGCGGAGCTGAGCAGGAAAATGGCGCTGAGTGCTGAGGAGAATAAGCTCCGCCCCTTTTTCGGCGGGCTTTTCCCCGGTTTTTAAGAAACTGGCCTGGGTTAAAATACATACATATAGCCTTAATGGCTATATGTGATGTATTTATTTTGCCACTAAAGGTAATTATATTGCTGCCCAGGGCGCCCCCAGCAGCGCCCTGCACCCTCCGTGACTGAGTCAGTGAGCCGTGTGACAACAATGGCGCACAGCTGCCGTGCTGTGCGCTACCTTCAAGAAGACTGAGGAGTCTTCTGCCGCCTGCTTTCCGGACCTCCGTTCTGCCGTCTCTTCAGCGTCTGTAAGGGGGATCGGCGGCGCGGCTCCGGGACGAACCCCAGGCTGACCTGTGTTCCGACTCCCTCTGGAGCTAAGTGTCCAGTAGCCTAAGACTCCAATCCATCCTGCACGCAGGTGAGTTGGAAATCTCTCCCCTAAGTCCCTCGATGCAGTGATCCTGTTGCCAGCAGGAATCACTGAGATTGAAACCTAAAAAAAAAAAAAAAACTTTTCTAAACAGCTCTTTAGGAGAGCCACCTAGATTGCACCCTCTCGGACGGGCACAAAAACCTAACTGAGGCTTGGAGGAGGGTCATAGGGGGAGGAGCCAGTACGCACCATGTGACCTAAAAGCTTTTTTAGATGTGCCCTGTCTCCTGCGGAGCCCGCTATTCCCCATGGTCCTGACGGAGTCCCAGCATCCACTAGGACGTTAGAGAAATAGAATTATCGGTAAGTAAATTCTTATTTTCTCTGACGTCCTAGTGGATGCTGGGAACTCCGTAAGGACCATGGGGATTATACCAAAGCTCCCAAACGGGCGGGAGAGTGCGGATGACTCTGCAGCACCGAATGAGAGAACTCCAGGTCCTCCTCAGCCAGGGTATCAAATTTGTAGAATTTTACAAACGTATTTGCTCCTGACCAAGTAACTGCTCGGCAAAGTTGTAAAGCCGAGACCCCTCGGGCAGCTGCCCAAGATGAGCCCACCTTCCTTGTGGAGTGGGCATTTTAAGATTTTTGGCTGTGGCAGGCCTGCCACAGAATGTGCAAGCTGAATTGTACTACAAATCCAACGAGCAATCGTCTGCTTAGAAGCAGGAGCACCCAGTTTGTTGGGTGCATACAGGATAAACAGCGAGTCAGATTTTCTGACTCCAGCCGTCCTGGAAACATATATTTACAGGGCCCTGACCACGTCAAGCAACTTGGAATCCTCCAAGTCCTTAGTAGCCGCAGGTACCACAATAGGTTGCTTCATGTGAAATGCAGAAACCACCTTAGGTAGAAATTGAGGACAAGTCCTCAATTCTGCCCTGTCAGAATGAAATATTAAATAAGGGCTTTTATATGATAAAGCCGCCAATTCTGACACACGCCTGGCTGAAGCCAGGGCTAACAGCATCGTCACCTTCCATGCGAGATATTTTAAGTCCACAGTGGTGAGTGGTTCAAACCAATGTGACTTTAGGAAACTCAACACAACATTGAGATCCCAAGGTGCCACTGGAGGCACAAAAGGAGGCTGTATATGCAGTACCCCTTTTACAAATGTCTGAACTTCAGGCACTGAAGCCAGTTCCTTTTGGAAGAAAATCGACAGGGCCGAAAATTGAACCTTAATGGACCCTAATTTTAGGCCCATAGACAGTTCTGTTTGCAGGAAATGGAGGAAACGACCCAGTTGAAATTCCTCTGTAGGGGCCTTCTTGGCCTCCCACCACGCAACATATTTTCGCCAAATGCGGTGATAATGTTTTGCGGTTACGTCCTTCCTGGCCTTGACCAGGGTAGGGATGACTTCATCTGGAATGCCTTTTTCCTTCAGGATCCGGCGTTCAACCACCAAGCCGTCAAACGCAGCCGCGGTAAGTCTTGGAACAAACAAGGCCCCTGCTGGAGCAGGTCCTTTCTTAGAGGTAGAGGCCACGGTTCGTCCGTGAGCATCTCTTGAAGTTCCGGATACCAAGTTCTTCTTGGTCAATCCGGAGCCACGAGTATCGTTCTTACTCCCCTTTGCCGTATAATTCTCAGTACTTTTGGTATGAGAGGCAGAGGAGGGAACACATACACTGACTGGAACACCCACGGTGTTACCAGAGCGTCCACAGCTATTGCCTGAGGGTCTCTTGACCTGGCGCAATACCTGTCCAGTTTTTTGTTGAGGCGGGACGCCATCATATCCACCTTTGGTTTTTCCCAACGGTTCACAATCATGTGGAAGACTTCTGGATGAAGTCCCCCACTCTCCCGGGTGTAGATCGTGTCTGCTGAGGAAGTCTGCTTCCCAGTTGTCCACTCCCGGAATGAACACTGCTGACAGTGCTATCACATGATCTTCCGCCCAGCGAAGAATCCTTGCAGCTTCTGCCATTGCCCCCCTGCTTCCCGTGCCGCCCTGTCTGTTTACGTGGGCGACTGACGTGATGTTGTCCGATTGGATCAATACCGCCTGACCCTGAAGCAGGGGTTTCGCTTGACTTAGGGCATTGTAAATGGCCCTTAGTTCCAGAATGTTTATATGAAGAGATGTCTCCAGGCTTGACCATAAGCCCTGGAAATTCCTTCCCTGTGTGACTGCTCCCCAGCCTCGCAGGCTGGCATCCGTGGCCACCAGGACCCAGTCCCGAATGCCGAATCTGCGGCCCTCTAGAAGATGAGCACTCTGCAACCACCACAGGAGGGATACCCTTGTCCCCGGTGACAGGGTTATCCGCTGAAGCATCTGAAGATGCGACCCGGACCATTTGTCCAGTAGGTTCCACTGGAAAGTCTTGCGTGGAATCTGCCGAATGGGATTGCTTCGTAGGAAGCCACCATTTTTACCCAGAACCCTTGTGCATTGATGCACTGAGACTTGGTTCGGTTTTAGGAGGTTCCTGACTAGCTCGGATAACTCCCTGGCTTTCTCCTCCGGGAGAAACACCTTCTTTCTGGACTGTGTCCAGGATCATCCCTAGGAACAGAAGACAAGTCGTCGGAACCAGCTGCGATTTTGGAATATTGAGAATCCAATCGTGCTGCCGCAACACTACCTGAGATAGTGCTACACCGACTTCCAAGTGTTCCCTGGATCTTACCCTTATCAGGGAATCGTCCAAGTAAGGGATAACTAAAATTTCCTTCCTTCGAAGGGATATCATTTCGGCCATTACCTTGGTAAAGACCCGGGGTGCCGTGGACCATCCCTACGGCAGCGTCCGAACTGATAGTGACAGTTCTGTACCATAACCTGAAATACCCTTGGTGAGAAGGGTAAATTTTGACATGAAGGTAAGCATCCTTGATGTCCCGAGACATCATGTAGTCCCCTTCTTCCAGGTTTGCAATCACTGCTCTGAGTGACTCAATTTTGAATTTGAACCTCTGTATGCAAGTGTTCAAAGATTTTAGATTTTAAAATCGGTCTCACCGAGCCGTCTGGCTTCGGTACCACAATAGTGTGGAATAATACCCCGTTCCCTGTTGCAGGAGGGGTATGTTGATTATCACCTGCTGGGAATACAGCTTGTGAATGGTTTCCAAAACTGCCTCCCTGTCAGCGGGAGACGTCGGTAAAACAGACCTTTGGAAACGGCGAGGGGGATACGTCTCGAATTCCAATTTGTACCCCTGAAATATTACCTGAAGGATCCAGGGGTCTACTTGCGAGTGAGCCCACTGCGCACTGAAATTCATTGAGAACGGGACCCCAACGTGCCTGAACTTGTAAAGCCCTAGCGTCATACTGAGGGCTTGGCAGAGGCGGAAAAGAGTTTCTGTTCCTTGGAACTGGCTGATCTCTGCAGCCATTTTCCTCTCCCTCTGTCACGAGCAGAAAAGAGGAACCCTTTTGTCCGCTTGCCAACCAGGACTGCGCCTGATAATACGGCGTCTTATTTTGAGAGGCGACCTGGGGTACATCCCCTTTTTTGTTAAGGCAATACTTCCAAATGCCGTTTGGAATCCGCATCACCTGACCACTTTACTGGTATAATTGGACAACGCACTTATACTTGATGCCAGTCGGCAAATATTCCGCTGTGCATCATGCATATATAGAAATGCATCTTTTAATTGCTCTATAGGCAATAATATACTGTCCTTATCTAGGATATCAAATTTCCAGTCAGGGAATCCGACCACGCCAACCCAGCACTGCACATCCAGGCTGAGGCGATAGCTGGTCGCAGTATAACACCAGTATGTGTGTAAATACATTTTAGGATACCCTCCTGCTTTCTATCAGCAGGATCCCTAAGGGCGGCCATCTCCAGAGAGGGTAGAGCCCTTGTTCTTACAAGCGTGTGAGCGCCTTATCCCCCCTAGGGGGTGTTTCCCAACGCACCCTAACCTCTGGCGGGAAAAGGTATACTGCCAATAACTTTTTAGAAATTATCATTGTTATCGGGGGGAAACCCACGCATCATCACACACCTCATTTTATTTCTCAGATTCAGGAAAACTACAGGAAGTTTTTCCTCACCAAACATAATACCCCTCTTTTTTGGTGGTATTTATATTATCAGAAGAGTGTAAACTTTTTCCATTGCCTCAATCATGCAATGTGTGGCCCTATTGGAAATCACGGTTGTCTCTTCACCGTCGACACAGGAGTCAGTATCCGTGTCGGCGTCTGTATCTGAGGTAACGGGCGCTTTATAGCCCCTGTATGAGACGTCTGGACATGCACAAGCTGAGTAGCCGGCTGTCTCATGTCAACCACTGTCTTTTATACAAAGCTGACACTGTCACGCAATTTCAACAGTACATCCACTCAGGTGTCGACCCCCCAGGGGGTGACAACACTATTACAGACACTCTACTCCGTCTCCTCATCATTTTTCTCCTCATACATGTCGACACAAACGTACCGACACACAGCACACACACAGGGAATGCTCTGATAGAGGACAGGACCCCACTAGCCCTTTGGGGAGACAGAGGGAGAGTTTGCCAGCACACACCAGAGCGCTATATATATACAGGGATAACCTTATATAAGTGTTTTTCCCTTTATAGCTGCTGTATTGTTTATACTGCGCCTAATTTGTGCCCCCCTCTCTTTTTTAACCCCTTTCTGTAGTGTAGTGACTGCAGGGGAGAGCCAGGGAGCTTCCCTCCAACTGAGCTGTGAGGGAAAATGGCGCCAGTGTGCTGAGGAGATAGGCTCCGCCCCTTTCTCGGCGTCCTTATCATCCGTTTTCTTGTATGTTTTGGCAGGGGTTAAATGCATCCATATAGCCCAGGAGTTATATGTGATGCATTTATTTTAGCCATAAAAGGTTTTCTATCGATTTATTGCGTCTCAGGGCGCTGCCCCCCCAGCGCCCTGCACCCTCAGTGACCGGAGTGTGAAGTGTGCTGAGAGCAATGGCGCACAGCTGCGGTGCTGTGCGCCTACCTTTATCTGAAGACAGGAAAGTCTTCTGCCGCCGATTTTTCCGGACCTCTTCGCTCTTCTGGCTCTGTAAGGGGGCCGGCGGCGCGGCTCCGGTGACCCATCCAGGCTGAACCTGTGATCGTCCCTCTGGAGCTAATGTCCAGTAGCCTAAGAAGCCCAATCCACTCTGCACGCAGGTGAGTTCGCTTCTTCTCCCCTTAGTCCCTCGATGCAGTGAGCCTGTTGCCAGCAGGTCTCACTGAAAATAATAAACCTAAACTAAAACTTTCACAAAGAGCTCAGGAGAGCCCCTAGTGTGCACCCTTCTCGTCGGGCACAGAAAATCTAACTGAGGCTTGGAGGAGGGTCATAGGGGGAGGAGCCAGTGCACACCAGGTGATCCTAAAGCTTTCTTTAGATGTGCCCTGTCTCCTGCGGAGCCGCTATTCCCCATGGTCCTTACGGAGTTCCCAGCATCCACTAGGACGTCAGAGAAACTACAGGTAGTTTTTTCACCCCCACATAATACCCTTTTTTGTGGTACTTGTAGTATCAGAAATGTTCAAAACCTCCTTCATTGCCGTGATCATGTAACGTGTGGCCCTACTGGAAAATACGTTTGTTTCCTCACCGTCGACACTGGAGTCAGTGTCCGTGTCAGTGTCTGTATCGACCTGAGGTAACGGGCGTTTTATAGCCCCTGACGGTGTTTGAGACGCCTGTACAGGTATTAACTGATTTGCCGGCTGTCTCATGTCGTCAACAGTCTTTTGTAAAGTGCCGACACTATCACGTAATTCTTTCCATAAGACCATCCAGTCAGGTGTCGACTCCCTAGGGGGTGACATCACTAACACAGGCAATTGCTCCGCCTCCACATCATTTTCCTCCTCATACATGTCGACACAGCGTACCGACACACAGCACACACACAGGGAATGCTCTGATAGAGGACAGGACCCCACGAGCCCTTTGGGGAGACAGAGGGAGAGTTTGCCAGCACACACCAGAGCGCTATATATATATATATATATATATATATATATATATATAGGGATAACCTTATATAAGTGTTTTTCCCTAATATAGCTGCTGTATATATTTATATGCCAATTTAGTGCCCCCCCTCTCTTGTTTTACCCTGTTTCTGTAGTGCAGGACTGCAGGGGAGAGTCAGGGAGCCTTCCTCCAACGGAGCTGTGAGGAAAAAATGGCGCCAGTGTGCTGAGGAGATAGGCTCCGCCCCCTTCTCGGCGGCCTTTCTCCCGCTTTTTTATGGAAAATTGGCAGGGGTTAAATGCATCCATATAGCCCAGGAGCTATATGTGATGTATTTTTTTGCCAAAAAAAAAGGTGTTTTATTGCGTCTCAGGGCGCCCCCCCCAGCGCCCTGCACCCTCAGTGACCGGAGTGTGAAGTGTGCTGAGAGCAATGGCGCACAGCTGCGGTGCTGTGCGCTACCTTATTGAAGACAGGACGTCTTCTGCCGCCGATTTTCCGGACCTCTTCAATCTTCTGGCTCTGTAAGGGGGCCGGCGGCGCGGCTCTGGGACCCATCCATGGCTGGGCCTGTGATCGTCCCTCTGGAGCTAATGTCCAGTAGCCTAAGAAGCCCAATCCACTCTGCACGCAGGTGAGTTCGCTTCTTCTCCCCTTAGTCCCTCGGTGCAGTGAGCCTGTTGCCAGCAGGTCTCACTGAAAATAAAAAACCTACTTTAAACTTTTACACTAAGCAGCTCAGGAGAGCCCCTTAGCCTGCACCCGTCTCGTTCGGGCACAAAAATCTAACTGAGGCTTGGAGGAGGGTCATAGGGGGAGGAGCCAGTGCACACCAGGTAGTCTCAAAGCTTTTACTTTTGTGCCCAGTCTCCTGCGGAGCCGCTATTCCCCATGGTCCTTTCGGAGTCCCCAGCATCCACTAGGACGTTAGAGAAAAAGGAGGTCAGCAGAAAACCTCTGATGCCATTACTCGGCCGCTCCACAGCAAGCATTGACATACTCATCCTGAAAAGATAGAGGAATGTTACGTGGCTTATGCACATTATACAATAGACACAAACATGACTATAGTAGCTGTAACACAGAAACACTCCTACATTATTAAAGGTCTGGGATCTGCAGATATAATGCCAGTCGACACAATACCGTGCCTGGTTGCACATCAGTGATGTCGCCCTGATGCATCAATCGCATGCAACCAGCCTGTAGTGCCACCCACCATGAGTACCTATTAATACAGCTACCCCGGGCTGGAGACTGAAGAAGCCCGACTTGGGAGAAAGGTCCAGACGTTTGCAAGCAGAGGAGAGTCCAAACCTGAACGTCCCCAAATAGAATGGATAAGCAGAGATAACCACAGCCAGAAAACTCTTGGAGGAAAGGGGTCTGGACTTCCAGCAAAGAAGAAGATTCCAAACCTAAAGAAGAACACTGAAGAGACCTACAGGAAAGTCCTGCAGCAGTGTCTGCCCCAAGTGCAGAGAGGACAGGATGCAGCAAAAGAAGATCACGTGGAGACCAGGTAAGTGGAATGTGCTAGTAACTCAGCCCCTAGGCCCCTACAGTCCCATGCCCACAGTGTGCAACGTACTGCGTAATGTTAGATGGTTAGAAGTATTGCACCACTCCTAGTCCAGGGTAGGATATGCAGCGTACAGGTTTATAAGCGTCCGTGGCAGAAGATCAGGTTGCTAACATACTATACTAAGTTGAGGATATTTAGGAGGCTGTTTCTACGAGCGTGGTTCTGTTTAATCGCTATAGGTGAATCGTTGAGAGATAACACTGCAACTTAAGAAAACCTCCAGACCCTTGGAGAGGGAATGATCTCCCTTGGAAAGGTAAATAAGATTTTAAACCTACCGGTAAATCTTTTTCTCCTAGTCCGTAGAGGATGCTGGGGACTCCCTAAGGACCATGGGGATAGACGGGCTCCGCAGGAGACATGGGCACTAAGAAAGAACTTTAGGTATGGGTGTGCACTGGCTCCTCCCTCTATGCCCCTCCTCCAGACCTCAGTTGGAGAAACTGTGCCCAGAGGAGACGGACAGTACGAGGAAAGGATTTTTGTTAATCCAAGGGCAAGATTCATACCAGCCACACCAATCACACCGTATAACCTGTGATAAACTACCCAGTTAACAGTATGAAACAACACAGTATCAGTCCGAGACTGATGAAAAACTGTAACATAACCCTTATGTAAGCAAAACTATATACAAGTCTTGCAGAAGTAGTCCGCACTTGGGACGGGCGCCCAGCATCCTCTACGGACTAGGAGAAAAATATTTACCGGTAGGTTTAAAATCTTATTTTCTCTTACGTCCTAGAGGATGCTGGGGACTCCGTAAGGACCATGGGGATTATACCAAAGCTCCCAAACGGATGACTGTAGCACCGATTGAGCAAACATGAGGTCCTCCTCAGCCAGGGTATCAAACTTGTAGAACTTTGCAAATGTGTTTGAACCCGACCAAGTAGCAGCTCGGCATAATTGTAATGCCGAGACCCCTCGGGCAGCCGCCCAAGAAGAGCCCACCTTCCTAAAGGAATGGGCCTTAACCGATTTTGGTAACGGCAATCCAGCCGTTGAATGAGCCTGCTGAATCGTGTTACAGATCCAGCGAACAATAGTCTGCTTTGAAGCAGGAGCGCCAACCTTTTTGGCTGCATACAAGACAAACAGTGCTTCTGTTATTCTAACTCTAGCCGTTCTGGCTACGTAAATCTTCAAAGCCCTGACCACATCAAGGGACTCGGAATCCTCCAAGTCACGTGTAGCCACAGGCACCACAATAGGCTGGTTCATATGAAAAGATGAAACCACCTTAGGCAAGAAATGAGGACAAGTCCGCAATTCCGCTCTATCCATATGGAAAACCAGATAGGGGCTTTTATGAGACAAAGCCGCCAATTCCGACACTCGCCTAGCCGAAGCCAAGGCTAACAACATGACCACTTTCCAAGTGAGATATTTTAATTCCACTGTTTTAAGTGGTTCAAACCAGTGCGACTTAAGGAAACTCAACACCACGTTAAGGTCCCAAGGCGCCACCGGAGGTACAAAAGGAGGCTGAATATGCAGCACTCCCTTCACAAAACTCTGTACTTCTGGGAGAGAAGCTAATTCCCTCTGAAAGAAAATGGATAGGGCCGAAATCTGAACCTTAATGGAGCCTAATTTTAGGCCCAAATTCACTCCAGTGTAGGAAGTGAAGGAAACGGCCCAAATGGAATTCTTCCGTAGGAGCATTCCTGGCCTCACACCGAGAAACATACTTCCGCCATATACGGTGATAATGTTTTGCTGTCACGTCCTTCCTAGCCTTTATCAGAGTAGGAATGACCTCATCCGGAATGCCCTTTTCCGCTAGGATCCGGTGTTCAACAGCCATGCCGTCAAACGCAGCCGCGGTAAGTCTTGGAACAGACAGGGACCCTGTTGTAACAGGTCCTGTCTTAGAGGAAGAGGCCACGGATCTTCTGTGAGCATCTCCTGCAGATCCGGATACCAGGCCCTTCGCGGCCAATCTGGAACAATTAGAATTGTCTGTGCTCCTCTTTTCCTTATTATTCTCAACACCTTGGGGATGAGAGGAAGAGGAGGAAACACATAGACCGACTGGAACACCCACGGTGTTACTAGGGCGTCCACTGCCACCGCCTGAGGGTCTCTTGACCTGGCGCAATACCTCTGTCGTTTTTTGTTTAGGCGGGACGCCATCATGTCTATCTGGGGCAGGCCCCACTGACTTGCAATCTGTGCGAAGACTTCCTGATGAAGTCCCCACTCTCCTGGATGTAGATTGTGTCTGCTGAGGAAGTCTGCTTCCCAGTTGTCCACTCCCGGAATAAACACCGCTGACAGTGCGCCCAAATGATTTTCCGCCCAGCGAAGAATCCTGGTGGCGTCCGCCATTGCCATTCTGCTCCTTGTGCCGCCTTGGCGGTTTACATCAGCTACTGCAGGGATATTGTCTGACTGAATTAGAACCGGTAGGTCGCGAAGCACAGTCTCCGCTGGACGAAGGGCGTTGTATATGGCCCTCAGCTCCAGGACGTTGATGTGAAGACAAGTTTCTTGACTTGACCACAGACCTTGGAAACTTCTTCCTTGTGTGACTGCTCCCCAACCTCGGAGGCTCGCATCCGTGGTCACCAGAACCCAGTCCTGAATGCCGAATCTGCGACCCTCCAGAAGGTGAGCACTCTGCAGCCACCAGATACCCTGGCCCTGGGGGACAGGGTGATCAACCGATGAATCTGTAGATGTGACCCGGACCACTTGTCCAGTAAGTCCCATTGGAAGGTCCTCGCATGGAACCTGCGAAGGGAATGGCCTCGTAAGATGCCACCATCTTTCCCAGGACTCGAGTGCAGTGATGCACTGACACCTGTTTTGGCTTCAATAGGTCCCTGACCAGAGTCATGAGTTCCTGGGCCTTTTCTATCGGAAGATAAACCCTTTTCTGGTCCGTATCCAGAATCATGCCTAAGAAGGTCAAACGAGTCGTAGGAACTAACTGTGACTTCGGGATATTGAGAATCCAGCCGTGTTGCCGTAACACCTTCAGTGAAAGTGACACGCTGTTCAACAACTGCTCTCGTGATCTCGCTTTTATGAGGAGATCGTCCAAGTACGGGATAATTGTGACCCCCTGCTTGCGCAGGAGCACCATCATTTCCGCCATTACCTTGGTGAAAATCCTCGGGGCTGTGGAAAGCCCAAACGGCAACGTCTGAAATTGGTAATGACAATCCTGTACCGCAAATCTCAGGTACACCTGATGAGGTGGATATATGGGAACAAGAAGGTATGCATCCTTTATGTCCAGGGATACCATAAAATACCCCCCCTTCTAGGCTGGCGATGACCGCTCTGAGCGATTCCATCTTGAGCTTGAACCTTTTCAAGTATAGGTTCAAGGATTTTAAATTTAAAATGGGTCTGACCGAACCGTCCGGTTTCGGGACTACAAATAGGGTTGAGTAATACCCCCTCCCTTGTTGAAGCAGGGGAACTTTGACCACCACCTGTTGAAGACACAATTTTTGAATTGCATTTAAAACTATCTCCCTTTCTGGGGGAGAAGCTGGTAGGGCCGATTTGAAAAACCGGCGAGGGGGCACCTCTTCGAATTCCAGCTTGTAACCCTGGGAGACAATTTCTATCGCCCAGGGATCCACCTGTGAGTGAACCCAGATGTGGCTGAAAAGTCGAAGACGTGCCCCCACTGGGGCGGACTCCCTCAGTGGAGCCCCAGCGTCATGCGGTGGATTTTGTAGAGGCTGCGGAGGACTTCTGGTCCTGGGAACTAGCTGTGGTTGGCAGCTTTTTCCCTCTGCCCTTACCTCTGGCAAGAAAGGACGATCCTCGTGCTCTCTTGTTTTTATTGACCGAAAGGACTGCATTTGATAATGTGACGCTTTCTTAGGCTGTGAGGGAATATAAGGCAAAAAATTTGATTTACCTGCCGTAGCTGTGGAGACCAGGTCCGAGAGACCGTCCCCAAACAATTCCTCACCTCTATAAGGTAAAACCTCCATAAGGTAAAACCTCCATATGCCTTTTTGAGTCGGCATCACCTGTCCATTGCTGGGTCCATAGGACTCGTCTGGCAGAAATGGACATAGCGTTGACTCTAGAACCCAGTAGGCCAATGTCTCTTTGAGCATCCCTCATATATAAGACAGCATCTTTAATATGACCCAGGGTTAACAAAATGGTATCCCTTGTAGGGTATCCAAATCTGCCGATAAGGTATCAGTCCACGCTGCTACAAACCCACGCCGACGCTATTGCCGGTCTGAGTAAAGTACCAGAGTGCGTGTAAATGGACTTTAATGTATTCTCCTGCTTGCGATCAGCAGGATCCCTGAGGGTAGCCGAATCCTGGGATGGCAGTGCTACCATTTTGGATAAGCGTGTCAACGCTTTGTCTACCCTTGGGGAGAATTCCCACCGTATCCTGTCTTTGATCGGGAAAGGATATGCCATAAGAATCCTTTTGGGAATCTGCAGTTTCTTGTCTGGAGATTCCCAAGCCTTTTCAAATAACTCGTTCAGCTCATGAGAAGGAGTAAATGTTACCTCAGGTTTCTTTTCCTTATACATGTGTACCCTCGTGTCAGGGACCGGGGGTTCCTCAGTGATATGCAAAACATCCTTTATTGCAATAATCATATATTGAATACATTTTGCCAATTTTGGCTGTAATTTTGCATCCTCGTAAATGACACTAGAGTCAGAATCCGTGTCGGTATCAGTGTCTACTGTTTGGTATAGTGGGCGCTTTTGAGACCCTGAGGGTCCCTGCGACATAGGGGCAGGCAGGGCCTGACTCTGTGCATAATTTCTGGACTCAGCTTGGTCCAACCTTTTGTGCAATAAATTCACATTAGCATTTAACACAATCCACATATCCACCCAGTCAGGAGTCGGTGTTGCCGACGGAGACACCACATTTATTTGCTCCACCTCCTCACTAGGAAAGCCTTCTACCTTAGACATGCCGACACACGCGTACCGACACAACACACACTCAGGGAATCCTCTTATCTGAAGACAGTTCCCCCACAAGGCCCTTTGGAGAGACAGAGAGAGAGTATGCCAGCACACACCCAGCGCCAATGACCCAGGAAAAAACACAGTATGTTTACCCAGACAGCGCTGTATTTATCTTATTTTGCGCCAAATTATATGCCCCACCCCCCACCCCTCCTTTAAAACCCTCTTTCACCGTGCTGTGGAGAAAATGGCGCTGTGAGTGCTGAGGAACAAGCTCCGCCCCCTCAGCAGCGGGCTTCGGTCCCGCTTAAAAATTCAAAACATGGCAGGGGATCTCTATTATATACAGTGCCCAGCCTGTATATATGTTTTTAGCCAGTTTGGAGGTCCTTATTGCTGCCCAGGGCGCCCCCCCTGCGCCCTGCACCCTTACAGTGACTGCCGTTTGTGTGTGCTGTGTGGGAGCAATGGCGCACAGCGTTACTGCTGTGCTTTACCTCAGTAAAGATCTGAAGTCTTCTGCCGCCTTTGAAGTCTTCTTTCTTCACATACTCACACGGCTTCTATCTTCCGGCTCTGCGAGGAGGACGGCAGCGCGGCTCCGGGACGAACTCCAGGGTGAGACATGTGTTCCGACTCCCTCTGGAGCTAATGGTGTCCAGTAGCCTAAGAAACAGAGCCTAGCATTAAAGTAGGTCTGTTTCTCTCCCCTCAGTCCCTCGCTGCAGGGAGTCTGTTGCCAGCAGGCTCCCTGAAAATAAGAAACCTAACAAAATACTTTCTTTTCAGGAAAACTCAGGAGAGCTCCCTGTAATGCACCCAGTCTCCTCTGGGCACAGTAATCAACTGAGGTCTGGAGGAGGGGCATAGAGGAAGGAGCCAGTGCACACCCATACCTAAAGTTCTTTCTTAGTGCCCATGTCTCCTGCGGAGCCCGTCTATCCCCATGGTCCTTACGGAGTCCCCAGCATCATCTAGGACGTAAGAGAAATTCCGTTTAACCCTACAGGTATCAGACCAAGATGACAGCGCAACACAGAAAGGCTCCCGGCCACTTGAGTTTTAAGGTCCCCTATAGTGACCCCCTCCTGGTGTAGCCCAGACACCAGCCTGTCTGATGCTAGTACAGACATCAGCTGAGGTATAACACCCACCAAGATGAAACAAAGATGTCTGAGCCTCTGGTGATGGTTATGACATTACACCAAACTCAGCTGTAAGTTCTCACGGTGGTCTGCTTTCTTCTGTAGGAATGTGCCAGATCGCTTACGATTCCAGGACTGACTGCTAACTACATACAGCTGCCTGAAGGTGGGAATGGGAGGTGAAAGGTAAGCTACCGGGTTTCTTCTAACTAACAAATACATAGGGCGGTATCAAATTAGAGGAAATAAAACATTGGGTGCGAAAACCTTCCATTTTTCAAACTGTTTCTGATGTTTCACCAATGTTTTTATATAGGCTATCCAATTAGGATCGCTCGGAAATAAATAAAAAAAAACAGCTTTACTCCCGAAACACACAGATTCAGCAAAACAACGCCGTTTTGCACGGGCTGTTTCCAGGGATTCGGTTTTGTCTGCCTGAGGCAGGTGAAACAATATCCCTGATAGCTAATTGGATAGCCCCCAGCGGGTCAATAGCCCGGCTAACTGGATATCGCCCATAGGTTGTTCAACACGTGTTCACGCATGTCCTAGTGAAGGACAGATTTACACACTAAATCAAATACAGTATGCAATCAAAAGGCATTGCAGCACCATTAAGTCGAATATGAATATGCAGTCAATTTCAATCCCCGCTCACAAACTCACAGGGGTCTACACTGTCACCTTAAGTCCAAGTTAGCAGGAAATAACTGAAAGGAAATAATAAGATTTCCTACAACCTCCCGGCAGCCTCCCCGTTGGCAGGATAGTATTAGATATATCGTATGCTGTTTTTTTTGCATACGATGTGTTTTTTACTTTCCCATCCATCTACTGTGGGATCCGACATATAACGAGTGCAGCCATCGTGATATGTCGGATCTAGGGGGATCCGATCCGATGCACACAGGAATGCGTATCGGATCGGGGGAAAAGCACACCGAAAATGCCCGATATCACCCAATATATCGGGCCAAATGCCCGAATTGGGCTGAAATCGGGCATTATCGGTCTAGTGTATGGGGCCCATAACACTCTGTTTATTACACAAATAGTATTTTCGCTGGGTTGCTGGCTATTGTGCCTGGCACTGCAGGGTTTTGGGGAGGGGGGGGGGTTTTCTCTCTCTCTCCATCTTATCTCCATCCTTCCCCGTCTCTCCCTCTATCAAACTTGGCTGTAAGGTATTTGGAAGGGCACTCAGTAGCATGGGCCCCAACAGAGCATGAGATAGGAGGTTGTACACAAATCACTAATGCAGTTTGGACGGGTTACGGTCGTTAATGTCATTTATGTCGACAATGCCATCATGTCGACAATGCCATCATGTCGACATGTACTAGGTCGACAGGTCAAAAGAGTTTTTCACATTTATTTTAATTTTTTATACTTAACCATCCATGTGGACTACGACTGGAATGGTAACCTGTGCCGAGCGAAGCGAGGCACCTTGCCCGAAGCATGGCGAACAAAGCGAGCCATGCGAGGGGACATGGTGCACTAATTTGGGCTCCCCGTCACTTTACAGAGAAAACGACACCAAAAACAATCAAAAACCTCATGTCGACCTTTTGACCCGTCAACCTAGTGCATGTTGACCTAACGCCCATGTCGACCTAATGGCAATGTCGACCTTCAGTGGTCGACCTGAGTGTCAACCTAAGTTGAGTTGAACCAACGACCCATACCTGTTTGGACTCAGCAGTGAGAAGAAATGGGTGTGGTATTGAAGGTCGATAAGATTTAGGTCAACAGTGTCTACATCGACAGGTCAAAAGGTCGACATGAGGTTTTTTCTCTTTTTTTGGTGTCATTTTCGCCGTACAGTGACCAGGATCAGCAATTAGTGCGCCATGCTTCGCTCGCCATGCTTCGGGCAAGGTGCCTTGATCCGCTACGGCTGCGCTCAGCACAGGTTACCATTCCTAATCGTAGTCCACATGGATCATAACGTATGAAAATGTTCAAAAAAAGAGAAATAAAAAAGTGAAACACTCATGTCGCCCTTTTGACCGGTCAACCTAGAACATGTCGACCTAGAGACCTGTTGACCAATAGTGGTCAACCTAGACACTGTCGGCCTGAGGGGTATATTCAATTGGTGTCGAAAACTGCCGTCTGTCGAAAAGACGGCAGTTTTCGACTTTTTAAGGTCGAATCGCGATTCGACCTATTCAGGCCCAGCAGTTTTTATTCGACAAGTCGTGGAATTCAACTTGTCGAACAGTACGTGAATCGGCGGTATAGCTGCCGATTCACGTACTTTTGAGTGAAACGGGGCCAAATTCGACAGGATTTGGCCCCATTTCCTACCATCTCAGTCCGACATAAAAAAAATTCGGACTGAGATGTGGGGACCCAGAGGAGGAGAGGGGGGGAAGCCACAGGGAGACGGGGACAGCCGCGGGCATACAGGGGAGAGCAGCGCTACAGCAGGATATCTCACAGCCGGGTCGCTCACAGCAGCGTCCACCCGGCTCCAGCAAGTGAGGTCACGCTTGCTGGAGCCGGGTGGACACTGCCGTGAAAGGGCGTCTGTGTGACATCCTCCTGCAGCGCTACTGTAGCGCTGATCTCCTCCGTCTGCACGCGGCTCCCCCCCCTCTCCTCCTCGGGGTCCCTCATCTCAATTCTACTTTTTAAAAGTCGAATTGAGATGAGATTGAATAGGGGTTGTCAGATCCATTCCGACAAATGCATGTCGCAATGGATCCGACCCTAATTGAATATACCCCTAAGTCTGGTCGACCTAGAGACCGGATACAAAAAGAAATAGGGCAGGACAGTAGCCCGGAACAATCAGCTGGCTCAGATGGTTTCTTTGGATCAGAGATTGATCGTATTTAATGGAAGATGGGACTGTGCCAGTGAAGAGAAGCATGTTGAAGCACTGAGCTAGAAGAAAGCATGCAATAGGAAGAGGGAGTGGAGAAGGGAAAAGGGTCAAGTGTGCAGGCTGCAAGGTGAAATGAATCTCAGATCGAGAGTTAAATTCCCAACAGTCAGGATCCCGGCGGTTGAAATACCGACGCCCATTGGAATCCCGACCGCCGCACAGAAACCCCACTTGGGTGATGGTTCACGCCACCACCTGAGGGGGAATAGATTAGTGTGGCGACCAATAGTCGCCACCGGGCCCGAAGCGTGGCGAGCGCAAGCCCACAAGGGGACACGCTGTGGTCGAGGTCGGTATTCTGGCGTTGGTATTTTGACCGCCGGGATCCCATAATACTGATCCCCTCAGATCATGTAGAGGAGAATGGACTGAAGAGTAGTTTGTAGAGTGTAGGACATAGTGGGTGAGGTGTGTGAGGGCCAATGGATATTAGAGAAGTGATTGATGACTGCATGGCAAGTGAAAGGACAGGACTATAAGATGTTATGAATTTATAGAGGCGGAAGCTGGAATTGGAGTCAGAATTTCTCCAGCAGAACTTGGCAGTGCAGGGGCACTCTGGCAGGTAGCGGGGCTTCTGACTGTTGTACCATGAAACAGATTGGTTTGTGAGAATTTTGGTGTTGCTGTGTGAATTAGGTACATGGGGTGGGGCGTAAAGTAAGGGGAGGTTTAACAAAAGGGGTCAGTAGTTGGAGATTAGGAAGGCCAGACTGGAGAAAGCAGGATTAATGCAGAAGCAGATAGCAAGTACAAAGGAGAGAACATCAAAGTGGTCTGGAGAGAACAAAAGGAGGATTTAAGATTTGAGGCACAGAGACAGTGGGCATGCTGAAATCCCTCATTAGGAGAGTACGGCAGTTGGCGGATAGCAAATATATTACCCAGTCAGCAAAGTAGCATTGGGAACTGGTCATGGGGCAATAAATGGCAGAAATAGACACTACGGGGCAGATTCAAATAGAGGCGGGATGTACCATACTGCTGCAGCTCTGTCCTGAACTACTCAATTACTGCCGCTAACCCATACAGTAAGCCCCAGAGGGTGCCCTTAATGTGGATTTTTCCTCACATCCTTAGGAGCTGTGAGGAAAAAATAAGATTTTACTTACCGGTAAATCTATTTCTCGTAGTCCGTAGTGGATGCTGGGAACTCCGTAAGGACCATGGGGAATAGACGGGCTCCGCAGGAGACATGGGCACTTTAAGAAAGAATTTAGATTCTGGTGTGCTCTGGCTCCTCCCTCTATGTCCCTCCTCCAGACCTCAGTTAGAGAAACTGTGCCCGGAAGAGCTGACAGTAAAAGGAAAGTATTTTGGAAATCCAGGGCAAGACTCATACCAGCCACACCAATCACACCGTATAACTTGTGATAAACTTACCCAGTCAACAGTATGAACAACAACAGAGCATCAGTTCAACCCTGATGCAACAATAACATAGCCCTTATTGCAGCAATAACTATATACAAGTCTTGCAGAAGAAGTCCGCACTTGGGACGGGCGCCCAGCATCCACTACGGACTACGAGAAATAGATTTACCGGTAAGTAAAATCTTAATTTCTCTAACGTCCTAGTGGATGCTGGGGACTCCGTAAGGACCATGGGGATTATACCAAAGCTCCCAAACGGGCGGGAGAGTGCGGATGACTCTGCAGCACCGAATGAGCAAACACAAGGTCCTCCTCAGCCAGGGTATCAAACTTGTAGAACTTTGCAAAAGTGTTTGAACCTGACCAAGTAGCCGCTTGGCACAGCTGTAATGCCGAGACCCTTCGGGCAGCCGCCCAAGAGCCCACCTTCCTAGTGGAATGGGCCTTAACTGATTTTGGCAGCGGCAATCCAGCCGCAGAATGAGCCTGCTGAATCGTATTACAGATCCAGCGAGCAATAGTTTGCTTTGAAGCAGGAGCACCAAGCTTGTTGGAAGCATACAGGATAAACAAAGATTCTGTTTTCCTGACCCTAGCCGTTCTGGCTACATAAACCTTCAAAGCCCTGACCACATCAAGTAACTCGGAATCCTCCAAGTCAGTAGTAGCCACAGGCACCACAATAGGTTGGTTTATATTAAAGGATGAAACCACTTTTGGCAGAAATTGTGGACGGGTCCGCAATTCTGCTCTATCCGCATGGAAAACCAGATAGGGGCTTTTATGTGACAAAGCCGCTAATTCAGACACACGCCTAGCCGAAGCCAATGCTAGTAGCATGACCACCTTCCACGTGAGATATTTCAATTCCACCGTTTTGAGTGGTTCAAACCAGTGGGATTTCAGGAAACTCAACACCACGTTAAGATTCCAAGGTGCCACTGGAGGCACAAAAGGGGGCTGAATACGCAGCACTCCCTTCACAAACGTCTGAACTTCAGGTAGAGAAGCCAGCTCTTTTTGAAAGAAAATGGATAGGGCCGAAATCTGGACCTTAATGGAACCCAATTTTAGGCCCAAAGTCACTTCTGACTGTAGGAAGTGAAGGAAATGGCCCAGCTGGAATTCCTCCGTAGGGGCATTCCTGGCCTCACACCAAGCAACATATTTTCGCCCTATACGGTGATAATGTTGAGCTGTCACGTCCTTCCTAGCCTTTATCAGCATAGGAATGACCTCATCTGGAATGCCTTTTTCCGCTAGGATCCGGCGTTCAACCGCCATGCCGTCAAACGCAGCCGCGGTAAGTCTTGGAACAGACAGGGCCCTTGTTGCAACAAGTCCTGTCTTAGAGGAAAAGGCCACGGGTCCTCTGTGAGCATTTCTTGCAGATCTGGATACCAAGTCTTTCTTGGCCAATCCGGAACAATGAGTATTGTTCTCACTCCTCTTTTTCTTATGGGTATGAGAGGAAGAGAAAATACATAGACCAACTGGAACACCCACGGTGTCACTAGTGCGTCCACAGCTATCGCCTGAGGGTCTCATGACCTGGCGCACCACCTCTGTAGCTTTTTGTTGAGGCGGGATGCCATCATGTCCACCTGTGGCAGTTTCCACCGACTTGCAAACTGCGTGAAGACTTCTTGATGAAGTCCCCACTCCCCCGGGTGGAGGTCGTGCCTGCTGAGGAAGTCTGCTTCCCAGTTGTCCAATCCCGGGATGAACACTGCTGACAGTGCGCTTACGTGATTCTCCGCCCAGCGAAGAATTCTGGTGGCTTCTGACTGAATCAGAACCAGTTGGTCGCGAAGCAGGGTCTCCGCTTGACATAGGGCGTTGTATACGGCCCTTAGTTCCAGGATGTTGATGTGAAGGCAAGTATCCTGACTTGACCACAGACCTTGGAAATTTCTTCCCTGTGTGACTGCCCCCCACCATCGGAGGCTTGCATCCGTGGTCACCAGGACCCAGTCCTGAATGCCGAATCTGCGGTCCTCGAGAAGGTGAGCACTCTGCAGCCACCACAGGAGAGACACCCTGGCCCTGGGGTATAGGGTGATTAACCGATGCATCTGAAGATGTGATCCCGACCACTTGTCCAGTAAGTCCCATTGAAAGGTCAACGCATGGAACCTGCCGAAGGGAATGGCCTCGTATGATGCCACCATCCTTCCCAGGACTCGAGTGCAGTGATGCACTGACACCTGTTTTGGTTTTAATAGATTCCTGACCACTGTCACGAGCTTCTGAGCTCTCTCTATCGGGAGATAAACCCTTTTCTGGTCTGTGTCTAGAATCATGCCTAGGAAAGGCAGATGAGTCGTAGGAACCAACTGTGACTTTGGAATATTTAGAATCCAGCCGTGTTGCCGTTACACTTCCAGAGAAAGTGATACGCTGTTCAGCCACTGCTCTCTTGATCTCGCTTTTATGAGGAGATCGTCCAAGTACGGGATAATTGTGACACCTTGCTTCCGCAGGAGCACCATCATTTCCGCCATTACCTTGGTGAAGATTCTCGGGGCCGTGGAGAGACCAAACGGCAACGTCTGAAATTGGTAATGACAATCCTGTACCGCAAATCTGAGGTACGCCTGATGAGGTGGATAAATGGGGACATGAAGGCATGCCTCCTTTATGTCCAGAGACACCATAAAATCTCCCCCTTTCAGGCTTGCGATGACCGCTCTTAGCGATTCCATCTTGAACTTGAACCCTTTCAGGTATATGTTCAGGGATTTTAAATTCAATATGGGTCTGACCGAACCGTCCGGTTTCGGGACTACAACATGGTCGAATAATAACCCCCCTCCTTGTTGAAGGAGGGGAACCTTGACCACCACCTGTTGAAGATACAATTTGTGAATTGCAGTTAACACTATTTCCCTCTCGTGGGGGGAAGCCGGCAGGGCCGTCGGTGAGGGGGCATCCTCTCAAAGTCCAGCTTGTATCCCTGAGACACAATATCTATTGCCCAGGGATCCAACAGGGAGTGAACCCACTTGTGGCTGAAATTACGAAGACGTGCCCCCACCGGGCCTAGCTCCGTCTGTGGAGCCAAAGCGACATGCGGTGGATTTTGTAGAGGCCGGGGAGGACTTCTGTTCCTGGGAACTAGCTGTGTTGTGCAGCTTCTTTCCTCTGCCCCTGCCTCTGGCAAGAAAGGACGCACCTCGGACTTTCTTGTTTCTTTGTGATCGAAAGGCTGCATTTGATAATGTCGTGCTTTCCTAGGCTGTGCAGGAATATAAGGCAAAAGATCAGAATTACCAGCTATAGCTGTGGAGACCAGGTCCGAGATCCCTTCTCCACACAATCCTCAGCCTTCCATATGCCTCTTAAGTCGACATCACCTGTCCATTGCATATTCCACAGGACACGTCAAGCAGAAATCGACATAGCGTTGACTCTAGAACCCAGTAGACTAATGTCTCTTTGGGCATGTTTTATAATAAGATTTTACTCACCGGTAAATCTATTTCTCGTAGTCCGTAGTGGATGCTTCACTGCCTGGAGTTCAGACATTTGTAAAGGGAGTGCTACATATTCAGCCCCCTTTTGTGCCTCCTGTGGCACCTTGGGATCTCAACGTGGTGTTGAGTTTCTTAAAATCACATTGGTTTGAGCCACTTAAAACTGTGGATTTGAAATATCTCACGTGGAAAGTGGTCATGTTATTGGCCTTGGCTTCGGCCAGGCGTGTGTCAGAATTGGCGGCTTTGTCATGTAAAAGCCCTTATCTGATTTTCCATATGGATAGGGCAGAATTGAGGACTCGTCCCCAGTTTCTCCCTAAGGTGGTATCAGCTTTTCACTTGAACCAACCTATTGTAGTGCCTGCGGCTACTAGGGACTTGGAAGATTCCAAGTTACTGGATGTAGTCAGGGCCTTAAAAATTTATAATTCCAGGACGGCTGGAGTCAGGAAAACTGACTCGCTTTTTATCCTGTAGGCACCCAACAAAATAGGTGCTCCTGCTTCTAAGCAGACTATTGTTTGCTGAATTTGTAGCACAATTCAGCTGGAGCATTCTGCGGCTGGATTGCCGCATCCTAAATCAGTAAAAGCCCATTCCACGAGGAAAGTGGGCTCATCTTGGGCGGCTGCCCGAGGGGTCTCGGCTTTACAATTTTGCCGAGTTGCAACTTGGTCAGGGGCAAACACGTTTGCTACATTCTACAAAATTGATACCCTGGCTGAGGAGGACCTTGAGTTCTCTCATTCGGTGCTGCAGAGTCATCCGTACTCTCCCGCCCGTTTGGGAGCTTTGGTATAATCCCCATGGTCCTTATGGAGTTCCCAGCATCCACTAGGACGTCAGAGAAAATAAGATTTTACTTACCGGTAAATCTATTTCTCGTAGTCCGTAGTGGATGCTGGGCGCCCATCCCAAGTGCGGATTGTCTGCAATACTTGTATGTAGTTATTGCCTAACTAAGGGTTATTGTTGAGCCATCTGTTGAGAGGCTCAGTTATATTTCATACTGTTAGCTGGGTGTAGTATCACGAGTTATACGGTGTGATTGGTGTGGCTGGTATGAGTCTTACCCGGGATTCAAAATCCTTCCTTATTGTGTCAGCTCTTCCGGGCACAGTATCCTAACTGAGGTCTGGAGGAGGGTCATAGTGGGAGGAGCCAGTGCACACCAGATAGTACCTAATCTTTCTTTTAGAGTGCCCAGTCTCCTGCGGAGCCCGTCTATTCCCCATGGTCCTTATGGAGTTCCCAGCATCCACTAGGACGTCAGAGAAATATATATATATATATATATATATATATATATCTTAAGACAGCATCTTTAAAATATATATATATATATATATATATATATATATATATAATCCAATGTAATGATCCCGGCACTCCCTCTCCCACTGACAACGTGCTGCGGTGCCCTCCTGGAGAAACAAGGCTGATCCTCAAAATATGTAGTGGAGACCGGCGGCACTCAAGCAGACTCGAATCATGTAGACAAAATGCGGTAAGTTTATTCCGACATGTTTCGGGGAACTCCCCGTCCTCAGGGTCTAACAAACCAAAGTAAACCACAGTGAATCCTTATAAACCCACCAAACAATAATGAGACATACATACACAACTATACTCACCTGTGTCAAGGCGCCAAACGTCCGCCCGGGAGTCCCGTAGCACGCCGGAGTCGCCCGCCGATGACATCAGCGGAAGTCGCGCCGGACCGTCACCAGGGCAACAGGACGCTCCATGTGCAACCCCACCGACCGTCCCGGCCGGAAACGTACCTGCGCGTCACTGGACCTCGCGCAGCACGATTGGCCCATGACACAGGGGAGTTACCTTGGCAACCTGGAAGAGTAAATAAACAAACAAATACATAAAAAATGGACTTAACTGACGAATCAACAACATTATGACATACAAATTAAAAGAGCAGTTGCATGAAATCTATTAACCAATAAACCGTCCGGTTAGTTAATCCTGATGTCAACCCTAATTAAATATGCTGCTATGTTAACTATATGACTCCCTAATGGGGGAAGCTGGGGAAATTTATAAATAACACTGCAAACCCAAGTTTTCATTGAGACCACCAGGAGACAACGTTCCCAATGTAAAGATCCAACGTGTCTCCCTCTGTAGTAATATCCTACCCCTGTCACCTCCCCGAAGCGAACTAGGCACCTGATCAATTATAATGGCTCTAATGCTAGCCACGCCATGGTTAGCAACTAGACAATGGCGCGCAAAAGGTTCACTGCTCCCTTTTTCATGTGCCTTCTTGATGGCACTTCTATGGAGGGCCATGCGTTCACGAAACTGTCTTATGGTCTTGCCCACATAGGCAAGACCACAAGGACATGTGAGTAAGTAGACCACATGTGTGGATGTACATGTGAGTCGATGTTTAATAATGAATTTCTTGCCAGTCATTGGATGGTTGAAGGATGTGCCTGTAATTAATGTGTTGCACATCCTAAGCATCTAAAGCAACCTTTTTTGGACCTAAGAAAATGCTTTTCTTGGTGCTTGGTGAGGCTAGACACATCTAGTTTGACTACACAATCACCAATGTTTCTGCCACGTGTGTAGCTGGGCAATAAGGAGGTATGTGCTAAAGATGTCAACGCAGGGTCAGTCTGAACCATGGGCCACAAACGTTTGGCCCTTTTGGTCCTATCATCAGATCCGACCACATACTTGTTAACCCAAGGTAGCCTATGTTTAGACAAGGCTTGTGTCTTAGGCCTAGGGCATAGCGCTGTTTCACGAGGGATATCCATAGCCCTCTTTCGGGCCTGTTGCAAGGCTTTTAATGGGTAACCCCTTTCTGCAAATTTAACTAACATGGCATTATCTGTCTCAACCGGGTCTGTAGTGATGCGGCGGACACGCATAAATTGCGAAAATGGCAAACCTCTACGTAAAGCTGGCGGATGGTGATTCTGGAAATTCAATAATGTGTTGCGGTCTGTACTTTTAACATAAAGAGAAGTGGCCAAATGTCCATCTTGTATAGTAATAGTGACATCTAGATAATTAATCGATTTGTCATCAATTACATAAGTAAATTGTACCGCATGTTGCGTGGCATTATGTTCCTCCCACAGTGAGCTTAATTTATTCCTTGGGCCCCGCCACTACACAAGCAGGTCATCAATGTAACGTCGGTACAGGATGACCGCCGGTGCTACAGCGGGGTCAAGGGAAAACATTTTCTTTTCCACCTGATACATGAACGCATTTGCGTACGATGGGGCCACAGCAGACCCCATCGCACATCCAGCGATCTGTAACCAGATTTTGCCATTAAAAATAAAATAATTACATCTGAGAATGCGATTAAGTAATGATAGGAAAAAGGACACCTCAGGGCCTATGTAGGCCTCATTGTCCTGAATCAACATTCGAACCGCCTCTACACCTGCTTCATGTGGGATGCAGGTGTAGAGGCTGGTGACATCAGCGCTACAGAGTAAAGTCCCCTCGGGGAAGGGACCCAATCGCTGCAATTGCAGCAACAGGTCTGTCGTGTCCTTCAGATACGAAGAAAGTGCCTGTACACAAGGATTAAGAAAATAATCTAAATAAACTGATATGGGATGGTATAAGGACCCCCTGGCTGACACAATAGGGCGACCAGGGGGATCCACCAACCTTTTGTGAACCTTGGGCACGGTGTAAAAAAGTGGTACCCGTGGGTGTTCAACTTTTAAATTTTTACATACATGTTGAATGATCAAGCCCTGGCTCATGGAGGTATCAAGGAAGGTATCTAATTCTAATTTGTAACTTCGGGTAGGGTCCATAGTGAGACGTGTATCGGTGAGGTCCTGTATCACTATGGACCCCCCCTTGTCCGCTTTGCGGATTACTATATCAGATCGGTGGGAAAGTCCCTTCAGAGCGTCTAGTTCGGGCTTAGATAAATTTAATTGAATGTCCCTCTTTGGGCCAGTCTGAGCCTCCGTCTCCAACATTCTGGTAAAGGTACGGATCGTGGGGTTGAGGCTGGGGGGGTCAAACTGCGAGCGAGGGGCTATCCTTTGGAGTTGTGGGGGGATCGCTTGACTAGAACTAGTCGCATTGTCCTCCTCTCTATGGTTGAAATATTCCCGTCTCCGGAGTGTTCTCCCCAAGCGTTGTACTTCTACCTTCCTCTCCAGGGCATCAGGAAAGGTGGTAGGGACGAAAGCTTTACGTAGAGGTTTGCCATTTTCGCAATTTATGCGTGTCCGCCGGATCACTACAGACCCGGTTGAGACAGATAATGCCATGGAAGCCATGTTAGTTAAATTTGCAGAAAGGGGTTACCCATTAAAAGCCTTGCAACAGGCCCGAAAGAGGGCTATGGATATCCCTCGTGAAACAGCGCTATGCCCTAGGCCTAAGACACAAGCCTTGTCTAAACATAGGCTACCTTGGGTTAACAAGTATGTGGTCGGATCTGATGATAGGACCAAAAGGGCCAAACGTTTGTGGCCCATGGTTCAGACTGACCCTGCGTTGACATCTTTAGCACATACCTCCTTATTGCCCAGCTACACACGTGGCAGAAACATTGGTGATTGTGTAGTCAAACTAGATGTGTCTAGCCTCACCAAGCACCAAGAAAAGCATTTTCTTAGGTCCAAAAAAGGTTGCTTTAGATGCTTAGGATGTGCAACACATTAATTACAGGCACATCCTTCAACCATCCAATGACTGGCAAGAAATTCATTATTAAACATCGACTCACATGTACATCCACACATGTGGTCTACTTACTCACATGTCCTTGTGGTCTTGCCTATGTGGGCAAGACCATAAGACAGTTTCGTGAACGCATGGCCCTCCATAGAAGTGCCATCAAGAAGGCACATGAAAAAGGGAGCAGTGAACCTTTTGCGCGCCATTGTCTAGTTGCTAACCATGGCGTGGCTAGCATTAGAGCCATTATAATTGATCAGGTGCCTAGTTCGCTTAGAGGAGGTGACAGGGGTAGGATATTACTACAGAGGGAGACACGTTGGATCTTTACATTGGGAACGTTGTCTCCTGGTGGTCTCAATGAAAACTTGGGTTTGCAGTGTTATTTATAAATTTCCCCAGCTTCCCCCATTAGGGAGTCATATAGTTAACATAGCAGCATATTTAATTAGGGTTGACATCAGGATTAACTAACCGGATGGTTTATTGGTTAATAGATTTCATGCAACTGCTCTTTTAATTTGTATGTCATAATGTTGTTGATTCGTCAGTTAAGTCCATTTTTTATGTATTTGTTTGTTTATTTACTCTTCCAGGTTGCCAAGGTAACTCCCGTGTCATGGGCCAATCGTGCTGCGCGGGGTCCGGTGACGCGCAGGTACGTTTCCGGCCGGGACGGTCGGTGGGGTTGCACATGGAGCGTCCTGTTGCCCTGGTGACGGTCTGGCGCGACTTCCGCTGATGTCATCGGCGGGCGACTCCGGCGTGCTACGGGACTCCCGGGCGGACGTTTGGCGCCTTGACAGGTGAGTATAGTTGTGTATGTATGTCTCATTATTGTTTGGTGGGTTTATAAGGATTCACTGTGGTTTACTTTGGTTTGTTAGACCCTGAGGACAGGGAGTTCCCTGAAACATGTCGGAATAAACTTACCGCATTTTGTCTACATGATTCAAGTCTGCTTGAGTGCCGCCGGTCTCCACTACATATATCTATATTTCTTTTTTGTATTTCTTTTTTGTATATATATATATATACACATACTAGGGTCTCAATCTCTGCTGATAAGGTACCTGTCCACGCTGCTACAGCGCTATAAACCCATGCCAACACAATCGCCGGTCTGAGTAGTGTACCAGAATGTGCACGCTATCTGCAGGATCCCTGAGGATAGCTGTTAAGTCAGGGCTACCTTTTGGGCAAACGTGACACCCTAGGGGAAGATTTCCATCGTATCCTGGCCCTAGTAGGGAAAGGATACTCCCTGAGAATTCTTTGTGGGAAACTGCAGTCTCTTGTCTGGAGATTCCCGCTCTTTTTCATCATGTGAGGAGGGAAATTTACCTAAGCTTTCTTCCTCTTAAACATGTGTACCCTTGTGTCAGGGACAGATGAGTCATCAGTGATATGCAAATCATCTTTTATTACAATAATCATACATTGAATACTTTCCTACCATTTTGGCTGTAACTTTGCATTATCGTAGTCGACACTGGAGTCAGACTCCGTGTCGATATCAGTGTCTATTATTTTGGATAGTGAGCATTGAGAGACTCTGAAGGTCTCTGCGACATAGGGACAGACATGGGTAGATTCCCTGTCTGTTCTCTAATCTTTTGTGCAATAAATTCACCTTAGCACTTAATTACACATATCCAAACAGGTGTCAGCGTTGTCGACGGAGACACCCCTCACACACACATTTGCTCCATCTCCTCCTTAGGGGAGCCTTTTACCTCAGACATGTCGACTCACACGTACCGACACACCACACACTCAGGGAATGCACATCTGAAGACAATTCCCCCACAAGGCCCTTTGGAGAGACAGAGAGAGAGTATGACAGCACACACCCCAGCGCTATTAACCCAGGAATAACACAGTAACTTAATGTTAACCCAGTAGCTGCTGTTTGTATTGATTTTTGCGCGTAATTATGTGCCCCCCTCTCTTTTTACCCTCTTCTACCCTGTATCTGCAGGGGAGAGGCTGGGGAGCTTCCTCTCAGCGGTGCTGTGGAGAAAAAACATGGCGCTGGTGAGTGCTGAGGAAGAAGCCCCGCCCCCTCGACGGCGGGCTTCTGTCCCGCTTAAAATAAGATTTTACTTACCGATAAATCTATTTCTCGTAGTCCGTAGTGGATGCTGGGACTCCGTCAGGACCATGGGGATTAGCGGCTCCGCAGGAGACAGGGCACAAAAATAAAAGCTTTAGGACTAGGTGGTGTGCACTGGCTCCTCCCCCCATGACCCTCCTCCAAGCCTCAGTTAGGATACTGTGCCCGGACGAGCGTACACAATAAGGAAGGATTTTGAATCCCGGGTAAGACTCATACCAGCCACACCAATCACACCGTACAACCTGTGATCTGAACCCAGTTAACAGTATGACAAACGTAGGAGCCTCTGAACAGACGGCTCACAACAATAACAACCCGATTTTTTTTGTAACAATAACTATGTACAAGTATTGCAGACAATCCGCACTTGGGATGGGCGCCCAGCATCCACTACGGACTACGAGAAATAGATTTATCGGTAAGTAAAATCTTATTTTCTCTGACGTCCTAGTGGATGCTGGGACTCCGTCAGGACCATGGGGATTATACCAAAGCTCCCAAACGGGCGGGAGAGTGCGGATGACTCTGCAGCACCGAATGAGAGAACTCCAGGTCCTCTTTAGCCAGGGTATCAAATTTGTAGAATTTTACAAACGTGTTCTCCCCCGACCAAGTAGCTGCTCGGCAGAGTTGTAATGCCGAGACCCCTCGGGCAGCCGCCCAAGATGAGCCCACCTTCCTTGTGGAATGGGCCTTGATAGATTTAGGCTGTGGCAGGCCTGCCACAGAATGTGCAAGTTGAATTGTGCTACAAATCCAACGAGCAATCGTCTGCTTAGAAGCAGGAGCACCCAGCTTGTTGGGTGCATACAGTATAAACAGCGAGTCAGATTTTCTGACTCCAGCCGTCCTTGAAATATATATTTTCAATGCCCTGACAACGTCCAGCAACTTGGAATCCTCCAAATCGCTAGTAGCTGCAGGCACCACAATAGGCTGGTTCATGTGAAACGCTGAAACCACCTTAGGCAGAAACTGAGGACGCGTCCGCAGTTCTGCCCTGTCCGAATGGAAAATCAGATATGGGCTTTTATACGATAAAGCCGCCAATTCTGACACTCTCCTGGCTGAAGCCAGGGCCAGTAGCATGGTTACTTTCCATGTAAGATATTTCAAATCCACCGATTTGAGTGGCTCAAACCAATGGGATTTGAGAAAATCCAAAACTACATTAAGATCCCACGGAGCCACTGGGGGCACAACCGGGGGCTGTATATGTAGTACTCCTTTTACAAAAGTCTGGACTTCAGGAACTGAAGCCAATTCTTTCTGGAAGAAAATCGACAGGGCCGAAATTTGAACCTTAATGGACCCTAATTTGAGGCCCATAGACAATCCTGTTTGCAGGAAATGTAGGAATCGACCCAGTTGAAATTCCTCCGTCGGGGCCTTCCTGGCCTCACACCACGCAACATATTTTCTCCAAATGCGGTGATAATGTTGTGCAGTCACCTCCTTCCTGGCTTTTACCAGGGTAGGGATGACCTCTTCCGGAATGCCTTTTTCCCCTTAGAATTCGGTGTTCAACCGCCATGCCGTCAAACGCAGCAGCGGTAAGTCTTGGAATAGACACGGTCCCTGCTGAAGCAGGTCCCGTCTTAGAGGTAGGGGCCACGGATCTTCCGTGAGCATCTCCTGAAGTTCCGGGTACCAAGTTCTTCTTGGCCAATCCGGAGCCACGAGTATCGTTCTTACTCCCCTTTGCCGTATATTTCTCAGTACTTTTGGTATGAGAGGCAGAGGAGGAAACACATACACTGACTGGAACACCCACGGTGTTACCAGAGCGTCCACAGCTATTGCCTGAGGGTCTCTTGACCTGGCGCAATACCTGTCCAGTTTTTTGTTGAGGCGGGACGCCATCATATCCACCTTTGGTTTTTCCCAACGGTTCACAATCATGTGGAAGACTTCTGGATGAAGTCCCCACTCTCCCGGGTGTAGATCGTGTCTGCTGAGGAAGTCCGCTTCCCAGTTGTCCACTCCCGGAATGAACACTGCTGACAGTGCTATCACATGATCTTCCGCCCAGCGAAGAATCCTTGCAGCTTCTGCCATTGCCCTCCTGCTTCTTGTGCCGCCCTGTCTGTTTACGTGGGCGACTGCCGTGATGTTGTCCGACTGGATCAACACCGGCTGACCCTGAAGCAGGGGTTTTGCCAGGCTTAGAGCATTGTAAATCGCTCTTAGCTCCAGTATATTTATGTGAAGAGACATCTCCAGGCTTGACCACACTCCCTGGAAGTTTCTTCCCTGTGTGACCGCTCCCCAGCCTCTCAGACTGGCATCCGTGGTCACCAGGACCCAGTCCTGTATGCCGAATCTGCGGCCCTCTAACAGATGAGCACTCTGCAACCACCACAGAAGAGACACCCTTGTCCGTGGAGACAAAGTTATCCGCTGATGCATCTGCAGATGCGATCCGGACCATTTGTCCAGCAGATCCCACTGAAAAGTTTGTGCGTGGAATCTGCCGAATGGAATCGCTTCGTAAGAAGCCACCATTTTTCCCAGGACTCTTGTGCATTGATGCACAGACACTTTTCCTGGTTTTAGGAGGTTCCTGACAAGTTCGGATAACTCCCTGGCTTTCTCCTCCGGAAGAAACACCTTTTTCTGAACCGTGTCCAGAATCATTCCCAGGAACAGCAGACGTGTCGTCGGGGTCAATTGAGATTTTGGAAAATTCAGAATCCACCCGTGCTGTTGCAGCACTACTTGGGTTAGTGCTACTACGTCCTCCAGCTGTTCTCTGGACCTTGCCCTTATCAGGAGATCGTCCAAGTAAGGGATAATTAATACGCCTTTTCTTCGCAGAAGAAACATCATTTCGGCCATTACCTTGGTAAAGACCCGAGGTGCCGTGGACAATCCAAACGGCAGCGTCTGAAACTGATAATGACAGTTTTGCACCACGAACCTGAGGTACCCTTGATGTGAAGGGCAAATTGGGACATGCAGGTAAGCATCCTTGATGTCCAGAGACACCATAAAGTCCCCTTCTTCCAGATTCGCTATCACTGCTCTGAGTGACTCCATCTTGAACTTGAATTTTTGTATGTACAGGTTCAAAGATTTCAGATTTAGAATAGGTCTTACCGAGCCGTCCGGCTTCGGTACCACAAATAGTGTGGAATAATACCCCTTTCCCTGTTGTAGGAGGGGTACCTTGACTATCACCTGCTGAGAATACAGCTTGTGAATGGCTTCCAATACCGTCGCCCTGTCTGAGGGAGACGTTGGCAGAGCAGACTTTAGGAACCGGCGAGGGGGAGACTTCTCGAATTCCAACCTGTAACCCTGAGATACTACCTGCAGGATCCAGGGGTCCACCTGTGAGTGAGCCCACTGTGCGCTGAAATTCTTGAGTCGACCCCCCACCGCCCCTGAGTCCGCTTGTAAAGCCCCAACGTCATGCTGAGGGCTTTGCAGAAGCCGGGGAGGGCTTCTGCTCCTGGGAGGGAGCTGCTTGGTGCACTCTCTTACCCTTTCCTTTGCCTCGGGGCAGATATGACTGTCCTTTTGCCCGCTTGTTCTTATAGGAACGAAAGGACTGCGGCTGAAAAGACGGTGTCTTTTTCTGTTGGGAGGGGACCTGAGGTAAAAAGGTGGATTTCCCGGCTGTTGCCGTGGCCACCAAATCCGATAGACCGACCCCAAATAATTCCTCCCCTTTATACGGCAATACTTCCATATGCCGTTTGGAATCCGCATCACCTGACCACTGTCGCGTCCATAAACTTCTTCTGGCAGATATGGACATCGCACTTACTCTCGATGCCAGAGTGCAAATATCCCTCTGAGCATCTCACATATAAAGAAAAGCATCCTTTAATTGCTCTATAGTCAATAAAATACTGTCCCTATCCAGGGTATCAATATTTTCAGTCAGGGAATCCGACCAAACCACCCCAGCACTGCACATCCATGCTGAGGCGATGGCTGGTCGCAGTATAACACCAGTATGAGTGTATATACTTTTCAGGGTAGTTTCCAGCCTCCTATCAGCTGGATCCTTGAGGGCGGCCGTTTCAGGAGACGGTAACGCCACTTGTTTTGATAAGCGTGTGAGTGCCTTATCCACCCTAGGGGGTGTTTCCCAGCGCGCCCTAACCTCTGGCGGGAAAGGATATAATGCCAATAACTTCTTTGAAATTAGCAGTTTTCTATCGGGGTTAACCCACGCTTCATCACACACTTCATTCAATTCCTCTGATTCAGGAAAAACTACAGGTAGTTTTTTCAGACCCCACATAATACCCCTTTTTGTGGTACTTGCAGTATCAGAGATATGCAAAGCCTCCTTCATTGCCGTGATCATATAACGTGTGGCCCTACTGGAAAATACGTTTGTTTCTTCACCGTCGACACTAGATTCGGTGTCCGTGTCTGGGTCTGTGTCGACCGACTGAGGTAAAGGGCGTTTTACAGCCCCTGACGGTGTCTGAGACGCCTGGACAGGTACTAACTGGTTTGCCGGCCGTCTCATGTCGTCAACTGATTTTTGTAACGTGCTGACATTATCACGTAATTCCATAAACAAAGCCATCCATTCCGGTGTCGACTCCCTAGGGGGTGACATCACCATTACCGGCAATTGCTCCGCCTCCACACCAACATCGTCCTCATACATGTCGACACACACGTACCGACACACAGCAGACACACAGGGAATGCTCTTATCAAAGACAGGACCCCACTAGCCCTTTGGGGAGACAGAGGGAGAGTTTGCCAGCACACACCCAAGCGCTATAAATATATAGGAACAACCCTACAGAAGTGTTGTTTCCTTTATAGCAGCTTAATATATCAATATCGCCAAAAAAGTGCCCCCCCTCTCTGTTTTTTTACCCTGTTTCTGTAGTGCAGTGCAGGGGAGAGTCCTGGGAGCCTTCCTCGCAGCGGAGCTGTGCAGGAAAATGGCGCTGTGTGCTGAGGAGATAGGCACCGCCCCCTATTTCGGCGGGCTCTTCTCCCGGTGTTTGTGAGACCTGGCAGGGGTTAAATACATCCATATAGCCCCAGGGGCTATATGTGATGTATTTTTAGCCAGAACAAGGTATTATCATTGCTGCCCAGGGCGCCCCCCCCCAGCGCCCTGCACCCTCAGTGACCGCTGGTGTGAAGTGTGCTGACAACAATGGCGCACAGCTGCAGTGCTGTGCGCTACCTCATGAAGACTGAAAAGTCTTCTGCCGCCGGTTTCTGGACCTCTTCACTTTTCGGCATCTGCAAGGGGGTCGGCGGCGCGGCTCCGGGACCGGACTCCATGGCTGGGCCTGTGTTCGATCCCTCTGGAGCTAATGGTGTCCAGTAGCCTAAGAAGCCAATCCATCCTGCACGCAGGTGAGTTCACTTCTTCTCCCCTAAGTCCCTCGTTGCAGTGAGCCTGTTGCCAGCAGGACTCACTGAAAATAAAAAACCTAATAACTTTTTCTAAGCAGCTCTTTAGGAGAGCCACCTAGATTGCACCCTGCTCGGACGGGCACAAAAACCTAACAGAGGCTTGGAGGAGGGTCATGGGGGGAGGAGCCAGTGCACACCACCTAGTCCTAAAGCTTTTATTTTTGTGCCCTGTCTCCTGCGGAGCCGCTAAGCTAATCCCCATGGTCCTGACGGAGTCCCAGCATCCACTAGGACGTCAGAGAAATATACATTTTCTTGGCGGGGGCTCATACACATATACAGTGCCCAACTGTATATATGCTAAACTTTTGCCAAAGAGGTCCCAATTGCTGCCCAGGGCGCCCCCCCCCTCTGTGCCCTGCACCATTACAGTGACCGGAGTATGTGAGGTGTGTGTGGGAGCAATGGCGCACAGCTGCAGTGCTGTGCGCTACCTCAGTGAAGACCGGAGTCTTCTGCCGCCGATTTCGAAGTCTTCTTGCTTCTCATGCTCACCCGGCTTCTGTCTTCCGGCTCTGCGAGGGGGACGGCGGCGCGGCTCTGGGATCGGACGACGAGGGTGAGATCCTGTGTACGATCCCTCTGGAGCTAATGGTGTCCAGTAGCCTAAGAAGCAGGACCTATCTTCAGAGAGTAGGGCTGCTTCTCTCCCCTCAGTCCCACGATGCAGGGAGTCTGTTGCCAGCAGAGCTCCCTGAAAATAAAAAACCTAACAAAATACTTTCTTACAGCAAGCTCAGGAGAGCTCACTGAACAGCACCCAGCTCGTCCGGGCACAGATTCAAACTGAGGTCTGGAGGAGAGACATAGAGGGAGGAGCCAGAGCACACCAGAATCTAAATTCCTTCTTAAAGTGCCCATGTCTCCTGCGGAGCCCGTCTATTCCCCATGGTCCTTACGGAGTCCCCAGCATCCACTAGGACGTTAGAGAAATCAGCGTTAAGTGCACCCTCTGGGGCTTACTGTGCAGGATAACTCCGTTAGCTCAGCACACATAATCCAGGAGCTGGGAGATAGCATAGAAACTAGAAAATAACTGAATAACTCCAGGGGGAAACCCGGAGCTACAGCCATGCGGCAAGTCCCGTGGCTAATTTAATCTTCCCCTAACGGAGAATTCAAATCTGCTCAATGGCCGTGATTTGCCAGAAATACAAACTACGGCGATCTACGACAAGTTTTGCCTTGCAAACCATATAAAAGTGCAGGAATAATTGCATTGCGCAGGCTACCATAACAGTATGACGACAATATCCGGGGACACGTCACCGGTAATTACGTTTCCCCTGAGAATTAAATGTACAAGAGAAGTGACACTACGCAGAGGATCCGGTCTACAAAGGCTTACATCCAGCAGAGAGCACAAGTGTTATTCCTATACATACACAAGAACAGATGCTGACATATAACCATCATACAGTACAATGAGAAATTGGGAGTTTGATTTGTTTGATACTATATAAATCCAAAACAAAACGAAAATAGTCAGCAAACAGAACACAGATATGTAATATGCAACTGCAAACACAGAAACCTAAACACATACTGAGAATGGAGCGACCTGCAGGGGATTTCTTTTCTCCTCTACAATGTCACAACAAAACAACATATACTGAGAATAACCCTAATAAAGAAGTGGCATGGTGCAATACTGTAGCTCACAGAGAGATACTGGGAATAACACCATGGGGTAAATTTACTAAAATGGGAGTTGTATTTAAGATGGGATGTTGCCCATAGCAACCAATCAGATTACAGGTATTATCTACTAGAACAGTGGTTCTCAAACTCGGTCCTCAGGACCCCACACAATGCATGTTTTGCAGGTAACCCAGCAAGTTGACAGGTGTATTCATTATTCACTGACACATTTTAAAAGGTCCACAGGTGGAGCAAATGATTTCACTTGTGATTCTGTGAGGAGACCTGCAAAACATGCACTGTGTGGGGTCCTGAGGACCGAGTTTGAGAACCGGTGTCCTAGAAGGTGCTAGATAAATGAGAAGTAGATTCTGATTGGTTGCTATGGGCAACATCCCATCTTAAATACAACTCCCACCTTAGTAAGTTTACCCCCATGAATACAGAGCATATGCAGGTCTTCAAACCTACAGAATGAACACAGTCATTGAAGATTACTCAATGTACACGGACACTGAGGGGTAAATTTACTAAAGATTCTGTATCATTTTCTAAAAGGCAATAGAGAAATGATAGACAGCATCTGAATGGTTGCTATGGGCAACATCACCAATTCTCTGTTTTAGCTATAGTAAAAATTTCCCCGAGAACCACACCCATATCAAACATAAGAAGCAGTAATGTGCAGCAGCCCATAACTGGAATACAAGAGATACTGAGAATTAAACCCTAAACATGAGACGTTACACCATGCACTTGACCATATTTACAGTAACAGTATACAGGAATTATACGGTCGTTAGGTCGACCACACTTAAGTCAACAGTCATTAGGTCAACCACTATTGATCAACATGCATTAGGCCGACATGGTCACTAGGTTGACATGTACTAGGTCGACATGAAAAAAGGTCGACATGATTTTTTCACATTCTTACAAAAAAATTTAACTTTTTCATACTTTACGATCCACGTGGACTACGATTGGGAATAGTAACCTGTGCCAAGCACAGCGGTAGCGGAGCGAGGCACCTTGCCCGAAGCATGGCGAGTGGAGACGGTGCACTAATTCGGGTTCCCAGTCACTTAACGAAGAAAACGACACCGAAACTGTTTCAAAAACTCAAGTCTACCTTTTTCCATGTCGAACTAGTTACTGTTGATCAATAGTGGTCAACCTAATGACTGTTGACCCTATGACCCATACCGAGTTACTGAGAAATGCATGCATGCGACTCAATTCAGTGACACCATGCCCAGCTGCAGTTATTCACCTTTTACAGTAGTGCCAGTATCGCAAGTTTCCCCTCGCACCTATATGAGGTGACTGTCCCCCTGCAGCAAAAAAGCCCAACAGCATTCTGCACGTCAGGGTTTCCAGATCTCAGTCCACGAGGCACCCTTGCGCTCCAGGTTTTTGTTCTGTCCATGCTTATGCACAGGTGCCTTAATTAGTACATCAGTGAATTTGATCTAATCCTCTGTGCTCAACACAGATATCCCCACACCTGGCTTGTTAGGGTGCCTTTAGGGCCAGGTTTATGAAATCCTGCTACAAGTAAATAAAATGCAGAAGATATATGGAAAATATAACAGCCACTAGCAGTGCAATCATGGCACTTCTGCTAAGAGTTGTCCTAAGAACACATAACTTTGTCAAGAGAATAATCCACACCACCACCAGTGTCTAGTTTCCATTGCATCAAACTCACCTGTGGCTCCCTGAAATACCCTGCGTTGATCCGGACTTCGCGCCAGAAGCAGCACTTCCGCGTTCCAACTGGAACACATCGTGCGTCACTTCCGGTCACCGGACCTCTCAAGTCCAGATCAACACAGGGTATTTCAGGGAGCCCCAGGCTACAGGTGAGTTGATGCAATGGAAACTAAACACTGGTAGTGATGTGGATTATCCCCATGACAAAGGTCCGTGCCAGGACCATAACGTTGAGATTTATGCCCTGGCTATGTAAGAATTATACACTTTTTTTCTATGAATATCAACAAACTCTGGTGAGTACCCCTATATTGTGCTCTATAAAGACCGATAAAATGGTCAGTTTTGGATGTCACCCTAGTTGCTGCTATGGAGTTGCTGTAGATGTAAATACGGGTGTAGCATGGTATGCCGGCGGCCAGGCTCCCGGCGAGCAGCATACCGGCGCCGGGAGCCCGACCGCCGGCATACCAACAGCGTGGCGAGCGCAAATGAGCACCTTGCGGGCTCGCTGCGGGCACGGTGGCGCGCGTTTATTCTCCCTCCAGGGGGGTCGTGGACCCCCACGAGGGAGAATATGTCGGTGTGTCGGGATTCCGATGCCGGTATACTGTGCGCCAGGATCCCGACATTCGGCAACCTGAAGACCACCCGTAAATACGCCCTAACAGGAGATAGATAGATAGATAGATAGATAGATAGATAGAAAAAACACACACACAGAGACCCATATATAGAGAGAGGTAGATAGAATGTTTAATCAGAACATGGGACAACCAGAGTGGGCATAACTAAACTGCTGCAGAACATCATTACACCTGTTCAGGCCATTAAAAATTGTTCCCTCGTCACAGCTCTGTATTTCCAATACATGACCACTTGGATTTAGGTGCAGTTGCCATACGTGCAGAGTGAGACCTGCCAATTGTATCCATTGAGAAGTGGTACTGTGCAGCATTACACGACGGGGATGACACCCTAATAGGGAATATATGGCAGGTTGCTCTGTGCGCTGCTGCAGAGTGATAATAGAAGCCGGGAATTATATGCGCCAGGCGGCGGGAGATCACTCACCCGGTAGCCCGCAGCTCTCACCGTCACACCAGCACCACCTTGATGTAAAGGAAGAGGAAGTGGAGGAGGCTGGGAGGAAAGCGTTGACGTCACCGCCGCGCTGCTTCTACAGAATTCCCGCCCCCGCGGGAAAGGAGCCGTAACTCTCCTAACAGCAGCGAACGAGCAGAGGGCGCCCTTGATTTGAGGCTGAGATTGGACTGGAGACAGAGGCTCCGGAAACATGGCGGCTCCAGGAGTGTCCAGGCCTGGGACCTGGGTTTCTTTGATGATGCTCTGCTTTCTCACATAATGTTCCATATAGTAGTAACTTCTTTAGCTAAGTAATAATCACTGGAGTCGGATAAATAAGTGTGCTGACTTTGACTAAAAACATTTGCTTATAAAATAAATATATATATATATATATATATAAAAAGTGATTTCCCCAGATAATGATAATGACAAGCTCTGGGGCTGATTCAGCGCCGGATGCAGAACCGATTTGGTTGCAATTGACCAATGGTTTTGGTACTGCAAGGCCACACATTGCGCATGTGCCGCAATGTAACTAGTCTGAGGATGACACGATGCTGCATTTTTGGACTTTACCCGACTGCTGATTTTGCCTTATAAGGGGGTCATTATCCCTGATATTTACCCTCATTACCTGCTGTGAATATTTCAATACCATGGCAATTATTTTGTCAACAGTAAAGGTTCTATTTTGGAACCGCAGTCAGTTTCAGGCACCTATTCGCAGCCGGCGATCACTCTATGAATTCCTAAAGGAGCACTCATTTGATTCCTGGAAGCCTCTTCCACCTCGATTTGCAGGCTGATTGTTAGCTTCAGCATCCCGGGTGAACACGGCAACCCCCCACTCTGATAGCCGCAAATTAATTTCAGCATGCAGGACCTGCTGTCATAGGATCCATAGAACCTGGCATTAATCTTGAGACCTGTACTACCTGCTCCACTTCCTTCCTGGTCAGGACATATTCCATCCCTTTCCCAATAGCCCAAACTGACTAAGGCTTCTGGTTGCAGTTGTTGTGTGGACCCTAGGTGGCCCAACACTAATCTGCTTTCTCTGACGTCCTAAGTGGATGCTGGGACTCCGTAAGGATCATGGGGATTAGCGGCTCCGCAGGAGACTGGGCACAACTAAAGAAAGCTTTAGGACTACCTGGTGTGCACTGGCTCCTTCCACTAAGACCCTCCTCCAGACCTCAGTTAGATTCTTGTGCCCGGCTGAGCTGGATGCACACTAGGGGCTCTCCTGAGCTCCTAGAAAGAAAGTATATTTAGGTTTTTTATTTTACAGTGAGATCTGCTGGCAATAGACTCACTGCAGCGAGGGACTAAGGGGAGAAGAAGCGAACCTACCTAACAGGTGGTAGTTTGGGCTTCTTAGGCTACTGGACACCAGTAGCTCCAGAGGGATCGACCGCAGGACCCGACCTTGGTGTTCGTTCCCGGAGCCGCGCCGCCGTCCCCCTTACAGAGCCAGAAGCATGAAGAGTCCAGAAAATCGGCGGCAGAAGACTTCGGTCTTCACCAAGGTAGCGCACAGCACTGCAGCTGTGCCCCATTGCTCCTCATGTACACCTCACACTCCGGTCACTGATGGGTGCAGGGCGCTGGGGGGGGGGGGGGGCGCCCTGAGGGCAATATAAGACACCTTGGCTGGCAAATCATCACAATATATAGTCCCAGGGCTATGGGGTATATGCAATAGCGGGCGAATTGGCAAAAAAGGCGAATTCCGGGACGTTTTCGCCTCCAAAAATCAATTCGCCTATGCAGTGCAGTCATTTTTCGCAAAAAAACGGCCCGTCAAAATTCGCCTTTTCTCAATTCGCCTTTTTCCGAATTCGCCTTTTCTGCAATGGTACAGATGCTGCAATTCGCCTCCAGCATATTCAATTCAAGTTTGGAAATTCGCCTGCAGTGCTTTTAGACAGCAAATTCGCGATTTTCAATCCGCCACACTTTGGAGGGTGAAAACAAATAAAAAAATTTTAAACATGGTTTTTTTGGTGGTTTTTTTTTTTTGGGAATAGCAGATCTATTTATATTAGAAGGGATTAGGTTTTGTTTTTTTTTTGGGGGGAGGCACAAATATTATTTATATATTTTTTAAAATAATATTTTTTTTTTTTTTTTTTTTTTTTATTGCTGGAACGGTAAAATCAGAAAAAAAAATGGCGTGGGGTCCCCCCTCCAAAGCATAACCAGCCTCGGGCTCATTGAGCTGGTCCTGGTTCTAAAAATGCGGGGGGAAAATTGACAGGGGATCCCCCGTATTTTTAAAACCAGCACCGGGCTCTGCGCCTGGTGCTGGTGCCAAAAATACGGGGGACAAAAAGAGTAGGGGTCCCCCGTATTTTTAACACCAGCATCGGGCTCCACTAGCTGGACAGATAATGCCACAGCCGGGGGTCACTTTTATGCCGTGCCCTGCGGCCGTGGCATCAAATATCCAACTAGTCACCCCTGGCCGGGGTACCCTGGGGGAGTGGGGACCCCTTCAATCAAGGGGTCCCCCCCCCCCCAGCCACCCAAGGGCCAGGGGTGAAGCCCGAGGCTGTCCCCCCCCATCCAATGGGCTGCGGATGGGGGGGCTGATAGCCTTTGTGTTCAAAAAAAAGATATTGTTTTTTCCATTAGTACTACAAGTCCCAGCAAGCCTCCCCCGCAAGCTGGTACTTGGAGAACCACAAGTACCAGCATGCGGGAGAAAAACGGGCCCGCTGGTACCTGTAGTTCTAATGGAAAAAAAATACCCAAATAAAAACAGGACACAGACACCGTCGACAGTAAAACTTTATTACACACTGCCGACACACACATACTTACCTATGTTCACACGCCGACATCGGTCCTCTTCTCCATGTAGAATCCCGGGGTACCTGAAAATAAAAGATCAATATACTCACCTCAACAGGCTCCAGAGATAAATCCACGTACTTGGCAAAAAAAGAAAGCGCATTTACCCGCACCAAAAACGGACTGAAAGGGGTCCCATGCTGACACATGGGACACCTTTCCACGATTAAGATCTGTCAGTGACAGCTGTCACTGACAGGTCTCTAAGCCAATCAGGAAGCGCAACTTCGTTGCGCTCACCTGATTGGCTGATCGCTGTGACAGCGCATCGCACAGCTCCCTCCATTATATTCAATGGTGGGAACTTAGCGGCTAGCGGTGAGGTCACCCGCCGGTCAGCGGCTGACCGGCGGGTGACCCCACCGCTAGCCGCTAAGTTCCCACCATTGAAAGTAATGGAGCGGCTTTGCGAGGCGCTGTCAGAGTACAGACGGCGTCCAGCCAATCAGGTGAGCGCCACGGCAGTAGCGCTTCCTGATTGGCTGAAGGGACATCAGTGACAGGAGTCACGTGATGTCCCGGCATTCGGGGGAAGGGATCTGATGTGAAAACATTGGACCCCTTTCAGTCCGGTATGGCTCGGTGTTCGGTTTGTTTTTTTACAAAGTACGTGGATTTACCTCTGGACGCTGGAAGGTGAGTATAATTTTTTGACAGGTACCCTCGGATCGTCGGAGATCGTTGCAGTCGGCGTGTCAACACAGGTAAGTATGTGTGTGTCGGCGTATGAAATAAAGTTTTACTATCAAGGTGTGTGTGTCCTGTTTTTATTTGGGTATTTTTTTCCCAGTAGTACTACAGGTACCAGCGGGCCCGTTTTTCTCCCGCATGCTGGTACTTGTGGTTCTCCAAGTACCAGCTTGCGGGGGAGGCTTGCTGGGACTTGTAGTACTAATGGAAAAAACAATATCTTTTTTTTTAACACAAAGGCTATCAGCCCTCCCATCCGCAGCCCATTGGATGGGGGGGGACAGCCTCGGGCTTCACCCCTGGCCCTTGGGTGGCTGGGGGGGGGGGACCCCTTGATTGAAGGGGTCCCCACTCCCCCAGGGTACCCCGGCCAGGGGTGACTAGTTGGATATTTGATGCCACGGCCGCAGGGCACTATATAAAAGTGACCCCCGGCTGTGGCATTATCTGTCCAGCTAGTGGAGCCCGATGCTGGTGTTAAAAATACGGGGGACCCCTACTCGTTTTGTCCCCCGTATTTTTGGCACCAGCATCAGGCGCAGAGCCCGGTGCTGGTTTTAAAAATACGGGGGATCCCTGCCCGATTTTTCCCCTGCATTTTTAGAACCAGGACCAGCTCGATGAGCCCGAGGCTGGTTATGCTTTGGAGGGGGGACCCCACGCCATTTTTTTTTCGGGTTTTTCCCCGTTTTTTCCCGTTTTTTAAAATCGCGGTAAAATCCGCAAAATCGGCCGATTTTCGCCCGCGACTCTGGCGAATCCGTTTTTCATTGCATATGGTGAATTCCGGAAGCCACCTTCCGGAATTCACCTGGCGAATTTGGTCGAATTGAAAAAACGGCGATAATTGCCGCGATTTCGCCCGCTATTGCATATACCCCTATATATGTGATAAATTACCCCTGCCAGAATCCATAAAAAAGCGGGAGAAAAGTCAGCCGAAAAAGGGGCGGGGCTTCTCCCTCAGCACACTGGCGCCATTTTCTCTTCACAGTGCAGCTGGAAGACAGCTCCCCAGGCTCTCCGCTGTAGTTTTCAGGCTCAAAGGGTTAAAAAGAGAGGGGGGGCACTAAATTTAGGCGCAATATATGTATACAAGCAGCTATTGGGGGAAAAATCACTCAGTTATAGTGTTAATCCCTGCATTATATAGCGCTCTGGTGTGTGCTGGCATACTCTCTCTCTCTGTTTCCCCAAAGGACTTTGTGGGGTCCTGTCCTCAGTCAGAGCATTCCCTGTGTGTGTGCGGTGTGTCGGTACGGCTGTGTCGACATGTTGGATGAGGAAGGTTACGTGGAGGCGGAGCAGAGGCCGATAAATGGGATGTCGCCCCCTGTGGGTCCGACACCAGAGTGGATGGATAGGTGGAAGGTATTAACCGACAATGTCAACTCCTTACATAAAAGGCTGGATGACGTAACAGCTGTGGGACAGCCGGCTTCTCAGCCCGCGCCTGCCCAGGCGTCTCAAAGGCCATCAGGGGCTCAAAAAACGCCCGTTACCTCAGATGGCAGACACAGATGTCGACACGGAGTCTGACTCCAGTGTCGACGAGGTTGAGACATATACACAATCCACTAGGAACATCCGTTACATGATCTCGGCAATGAAAAATGTGTTACGCATTTCTGACATGAACCCAAGTACCACATAAAAGGGGTTTTATTTTTGGGGAGAAAAAGCAGCCAGTGTTTTGTTCCCCCATCAGATGAATGAATGAAGTGTGTAAAGAAGCGTGGGTTCCCCCGATAAGAAACTGGTAATTTCTAAAAAGTTACTGATGGCGTACCCTTTCCCGCCAGAGGATAGGTCACGTTGGGAGATATCCCCTAGGGTGGATAAGGCGCTCACACGTTTGTCAAAAAAGGTGGCACTGCCGTCTTAGGATACGGCCACCTTGAAGGAGCCTGCTGATAAAAAGCAGGAGGCTATCCTGAAGTCTGTATATACACACACTCAGGTTCTATACTGAGACCTGCAATTGCCTCAGCATAAATAGTGCTGCTGCAGCGTGGTCTGATACCCTGTCAGATAATATTAATACCCTAGACAGGGATAATATTTTGCTAACATAGAGCATATTAAAGACGTCGTCTTATATATGAAGGATGCACAGAGGGATATTTGCCGGCTAGCATCCAGAATTAATGCAATGTCCATTCTGCCAGGAGGGTATTAGAAACCCGGCAATGGACAGATGATGCTGCCTGTAAAAGGCACATGGAGATTCTGCCTTATAAGGGTGAGGAATTGTTTGGGGATGGTCTCTGGGACCTCGTATCCACAGCAACAGCTGGGAAGAAAAAAATTTACCTCAGGTTTCCTCACAGCCTAAGAAAGCACCGTATTTTCAGGTACAGTCCTTTCGGCTTCAGAAAAGCAAGCGGGTCAAAGGCGCTTCCTTTCTGCACAGAGACAAGGGAAGAAGGAAAAAGCTGCACCAGCAGCCAGTTCCCAGGATCAAAAATCTTCCCCCGCTTCCTCTGAGTCCACCGCATGACGCTGGGGCTCCACAGGTGGAGACAGGTGCGGTAGGGGCGCGTCTCGGGAACTTCAGGGACCAGTGGGCTTGCCCACAGGTGGATCCCTAGGTTCTGCAAATAGTATCACAGGGATACAGGCTGGAGTTCGAGGCGACTCCCCCTCGCCGTTACCTCACATCAGCCTTGCCTGCTGCCCTCGGAGAAAGGTAGTACTGGCGGCAATTCACAAGCTGTACTTCCAGCAGGTGAAATCAAGGTACCCCTCCTTCAACAAGGCCGGGGTTACTATTCCAAAATGTTGTGGTACCAAAACCAGACGGTTTGGTGAGACCCATTCTAAAATTAAAAGCCTTGAACACTTATATACGAAGGTTCAAGTTCAAAATGGAATCGCTCAGGGCGATTATTGCAAGCCTGGAGAATTTCATGGTATCACTGGACATCAAGGATGCTTACCTGCATGTCCCTATTTACCCTCTTCACCAGGAGTACCTCAAAATTGTGGTACAGGATTGTCATTACCAATTCCAGACGTTGCCGTTGGTCTGTCCCCGGCACCGAGGTATTTACCGAGGTAATGGCCGAAATATCCCGTACTTGGACGATCTCCTTATAAAGGCGAGGTCCAGGGAGCAGTTGTTCGTCGGAGTAGCACTATCTCGGGAAGTGCTACAACAGCACGGCTGGATTCTGAATATTCCAAAGTCGCAGCTGGTTCCTACGACGCGTCTACTGTTCCTGGGTATGGTTTTGGACACAGAACAGGATAAAAAGGGTTTCTCCCGGAGGAGAAGTCCAAGGAGTTGTCGTCTCTAGACAGAGACCTCCTAATACAAATACAGGTGTCGGTGCATCAATGCACGCGAGCCCTGGGAAAGATGGTAGCTTCTTACGAAGAAATTCCATTCGCCAGGTCCCATGCAGGGATTTTCCAGTGGGATCTGTTGGACAAGTGGTCCGGGTCGCATCTTCAGATGCATCGGTGGATAACCCTGTCTCCAAGGGCCAGGGGGTCGCTGTTGTGGTGGCTGCAGAGTGCTCATCTTCTAGGGGGCCGCAGATTCGGCATACAGGACTGGGTCCTGGTGACCACGGATGCCAGCCTTCGAGGCTGGGGGGCAGTCACACAGGGAAGAAACTTCCAAGGCTATGGAAAAGTCAGGAGACTTTCCTACACATAAATATTCTGGAACTAAGGGCCATTTACAATGCCCTAAGTCAGGCTAGACCCCTGCTTCAACACCGGCCGGTGCTGATCCAGTCAGACAACATCACGGCGGTCGCTCATGTAAACCGACAGGGCGGCACAAGAAGCAGGATGGCGATGGCAGAAGCCACAAGGATTCTCAGATGTGCGGAAAATCATGTGTTAGCACTGTCAGCAGTGTTCATTTCCGGAGTGGACAACTGAGAAGCAGACTTTCTCAGAAGACACGATCTCCACCCGGGAGAGTGGGGACTTCATCCAGAAGTCTTCCAAATGATTGTACACCGTTGGGAAAGGCCACAGGTGGACATGATGGCGTCCCGCCTCAACAAAAAGCTACAAAGATATTGCGCCAGGTCAAGGGACCCTCAGGCGATAGCTGTCGACGCTCTGGTAACACCGTGGGTGTACCAGTCGGTGTATGTGTTCCCTTCTCTGCCTCTCTTACCCAGGGTAATGAGAATAATAAGAAGGAGAGGAGTAAGAACTATACTCATTGTTCCGGGTTGGCCAAGAAGAGCTTGGTAACCAGAACTCCAAGAAATGATCTCAGAGGACCCATGGCCTCTGCCGCTCAGACAGGACCTGCTGCAGCAGGGGGCCTGTCTGTTCCAAGACGTACCGCGGCTGCATTTGACGGCATGGCGGTTGAACGCCGGATCCTGAAGGAAAAGGGCATTCCGGAGGAAGTTATCCCTACGCTATTAAAGCTAGGAAAGAAGTGAACGCAAACCAGTATCACTGCATATGGCGGAAATATGTTGCGTGCTGTGAGGCCAGGAAGGCCCCAAAGGAGAAATTTCAGCTAGGTCGATTTCTGCACTTCCTACAGTCAGAGGTGACTATGGGCCTAAAATTGGGTTCCATGAAGGTCCAGATTTCGGCTCTATCGATTTTCTTCCAAAATAGAACTGGCTTCACTGCCTGAAGTTCGGACTTTTGTTAAGGGAGTGCTGCATAGTCAGCCCCCGTTTGTGCCTCAAGTGGCACCGTGGGATCTCAACGTGGTGTTGGATTTCCTGAAGTCGCATTGGGTTGAGCCACTTAAATCCGTGGAGCTACAATACCTCACGTGGAAAAAGTGGTCATGCTGGGGGCCTTGGCGTCGGCCAGGCGTGTATCAGAATTGGCGGCTTTGTCATACAAAAGCCCTTATCTGTATTTTATATGGATAGGGCGGAATTAAGGTGGTATCAGTTTTTCATGTGAACCAACCTATTGTGGTGCCTGCGGCTACTTGGGACTTGGAGGATTCCAAGTTACTGGACGTAGTCAAGGCCCTGAAAAGTATATGTTTCCAGGACGGCTGGAGTCAGGAAAACTGACTCGCCATTTATCCTGTATGCACCCAACAAGCTGGGTGCTCCTGCTTCTAAGCATACTATTGCTCGCTGCAGTGGCGTAAGTTCGTCCTAGACGCCCGGAGGCAATATAAATACAGGTGCCCCCCTATATAGAGGCAAAAAAATTTTTTTTATATATATATATATATATATATATATATATATACATACACACCACACCAATATTGATCCTGCAGGCTATATATATATTTATATATATATATATCCTGCCATTCTTTGCAAGCATAATGGCGTATGCATGAAGAAATTTCCAAAGGACAGCTCTTGCGGTGAGAGCTATTCTTTGCCATGATACAGTAGAACTTCCCGGTGTATGATCCGGAGTCCTATCTGTGCATGCGTGGGCTGATGCGCCCCACTAGGGGGTGCTGGGAGGGGTCCAATGGGTAATGTGATAGAAGCCCATCTAAAGATGGTGTTGCCCACCGCATCCAAGCCCTGGGGTCTAGGCTTGGTGGATAAGTAGTAAGCCGCCAAACCTCTGAAAACTGCATTTTTGGAGGTTTGGCTGCATTTTTAACCTTGTGCCAATGATACATCCCTGCAGACCAGTGCCAGTTTGGGGTCCACATGGGCCTGGAGCTGAAAGTGAGTCTATTATGTGACCGATACTGCGGGAGGGGAGGCAATCATTTTGCTGGCTGTCGGGATTCCTAGCGGTCAGGATACCGACACCAGAATACCGTCTCACAGGTCTTATTCCCATTCGTGGGTGTCCACAACACCAATAGAGTGGGATGGGAACCACCGAGACCACTGCGTTGCGAGCGCAACAAGCAAGGGCCTTCATTGCGCACGCCCCCTGCCAGAATTCTGACGGACGGGATGCTGCTGTCAGGATGCTGACAGACGGCATCCCGTCTGTCGGTAAAACATATGTATTCCCTGCGGGAGGACAATTAATTATGGGAGGAAGATGGGGAGGGATGGTCGCGGGCGGGCAGAAGGACTTGGCAAATGGGGGGGGGGGGGGGGCGATGGAGTAACAGAGGTCTGGAGGACGGGATGAGGCAGAATGGGGGTCATTGTATATATGACAAAAATGCAGATTCATTAAACGGGCATTGAAACGTTGCACTACTTCAATTGGTGTCAGTGTGCAAATCATTGGAGTGCCGCACCACCTCTATTTTGCTAAACTACTTTGCTGTGAGGGCACCCAATGTATTAGTCTATTATGTGGCTGTGCCAGACCCCTACCTCAATCTATATATACAAACATACATACAGTATACTGGCAGTGCACTTATGCAGGGAGAAAGGGAGCATAGATGGATACCTTGTGTAGTGAAAGAAGGCTCTTCTCTCCTCCCCAATTACCAGAGGCAGAGCGCAATAAGAAGTGTAATCCAAGGCAAGCGTGGTACCAGCTCTTAAACACCGCCTCGCACGTGTGTCCATCCATCCCGTCCCCCCCTTCCCCACAGCAGCGGGGCAACGGTAGCAGCAGCTCCTCTCCTACCTCCCACAGCAGGCGCGCACCAGCGTACTCTCCTGGGGTTTGCGCTGTAGTGGCGGCTTACAGGAATGAGTCAGTTCAGTGACGTAACTAGAAATTTTTCTCCCCCAAGCCAAAAAATTATTCGCCCCCCCCCCCCCCCCCCCTCCATAATTGGCAGTATAGAGTGTGTGGCTTCATTGGGATGGGCATGGCTTACCATAAAGGGGTGTAACATTGCAGGAAAAGACTGCGTTATACCCCAGTTTTCCAACCTGCACGCCCAGGCGGGAAAGAAAATTAATCCTGATTCATGCCCCTTACATTATTTGTAATTTTTCCTCCTTATAGTAATGCCCAGTATACATTATGCCACATACTGCAGTGGCCCTTAGACATTATGCCACACACAATAATGCACATGACACAATATGAACACACCATAATGCCCCCGACACATTATGCCACACACCGTAATGCCCCCGACACATTATGACAGGAATCGTAATGCCCGTTATACATTATGCTACACACTGCAATGCCCCTGATACATTATACCACACACCGTAATGCCTGTGACACATTATGACAGGAATCACAATGCCCGTTATACATTATGCTACACACTGCAATGCCCTTGATACATTATAGCACATACGTCTTTGACACAGTATAACACACACCACAATGAGCCTGAGACATTATACCACATATCACAATGCCCGCGATATAGTATACCATACACCGTAATGCCCGACACATTATGACACACACCGCAATGTCCGTGATACATTATGCCACACACCGTAATGCCCATTATACATTAAGTTCTACAGTAAGGCTTCTAATTACTTTTAAATTACCTGCTCGTTGCCAGGGGTTTCATGCTCTTGGTTCCATGCACGGTGCCAGGGGTTTTCATGCTCAGGTTGTCATGCTCGTTGCCAGGGGTTTCATGCACTGGGTGTCATGTTCGTTGCCAGCGGTTTCATGCTCTTGGTTCCATGCACGGTGCCAGGGGTTTTCATGCTCAGGGTGTCATGCTCGTTGCCAGGGGTTTCATGCACTGGGTGTCATGCTCGTTGCCAGCGGTTCCATGCACGGTGCCAGGGGTTTCATGCTCAGGGTGTCATGCTCGTTGCCAGGGGGTTCATGCACTGGGTGTCATGCTCATTGCTAGGGGGTAGTGCGTGTTGCTAGGGCCGTGCTCCCAGTGCCACATATGCCCTCAGTGCCAGATATTCCCCCCCAGTGCCAGGTATATGCACCCAGTGCCAGATATTCCCCCACAGTGTCAGGTATATGCCTCCAGTGCCAGGTACATGCCCCCAGTGCCAAATATACCCCCCCAGTGCCACATATGCCCCCTCAGTGCCTGCTCCCCCACAGTGCCAAATATTCCACCACAGTGCCACCTATGCCCCCTCAGTGCCAGCTATATGCCCCCAGTGCCAGATATTTCTCCACAGTGCCAGGCATATGCCCCCAATGCCAGATATTCCCCCACAGGGCCAGGTATATGCCCCCAGTGCCAGATATTCCCCCACAGTGCCAGGTGTATGCCCCCAGTGCCAGATATTCCCCCCACAGTGCCGGGTATATGCCCCCAGTGCCAGATATTCCCCCACAGGGCCAGGTATATGCGCCCAGTGCCAGGTATATGCCCCCAGTGCCAGATATTCCCCCACAGGGCCAGGTATATGCCCCCAGTGCCAGATATTCCCCCACAGGGCCAGGTATATGCGCCCAGTGCCAGGTATATGCCCCCAGTGCCAGATCTTCCCCCATATGCCCCCAGTGCCAGATCTTCCCCCACTGTGCCAGGTATATGCCCCCAGTGCCAAATATACCCCCCTCCCCAGTGCCACATATGCCCCCCGCCCCAGTGCCAGGTCTCCCCCCCCAGTGCCAGGTATATGCCCCCCAGTGCCAGGTCTTCCCCCACAGTGCCAGGTATATGCCCCCAGTGCCAAATATACCCCCCTCCCCAGTGCCACATATGCCCCCCGTCCCAGTGCCAGGTCTTCCCCCCCAGTGCCAGGTATATGCCCCCCAGTGCCAGGTATATGCCCCACAGTGCCAGGTATATGCCCCCCAGTGCCAGGTCTTCCCCCCCAGTGCCAGGTATATGCCCCCCAGTGCCAGGTCTTCCCCCACAGTGCCATGTATATGCCCCCCAGTGCCAGGTCTCCCCCCCCCCAGTGCCAGGTATATGCCCCCCAGTGCCAGGTATATGCCCCCCAATGCCAGGTATATGCCCCCCAGTGCCAGGTCTTCCCCCCCCAGTGCCAGGTATATGCCCCACAGTGCCAGGTATATACCCCACAGTGCCAGGTATATACCCCACAGTGCCAGGTATATGCCCCCCAGTGCCAGGTCTTCCCCCCCAGTGCCAGGTATATGCCCCCCAGTGCCATGTATATGCCCCCCAGTGCCAGGTCTCCTCCCCCCCCCAGTGCCAGGTATATGCCCCCCAGTACCAGGTATATGCCCCCAGTGCCTGCTCCCCCCTTGTGTTGGAGGGACATGGAGCGCATCGCGCGTCTCCTGTGTCCCTCCCTGGCTCTCTCCCCCGGCCGGTCTAATACAGGAAGTGCCGGTTCGTGAGCCAATCAGAGCTCACGAATGGCACTTCCTTAGACCGGCCGGGAGAGAGCCAGGGAGGGACACAGGAGACGCGCGATGCGCTCCATGTCCCTCCAACACAGCAGGGAGGGAGACATCAGATTGACATGCGGGCGCTCGTCCGCATGTCAATCTGTGTAATGTCAGAGGCGCCACTGCGAGGCGCCCTCTGCGGGTCAGGAGCCCGGCGGCAGCCGACTCCGCTGCCTCCCGGACTTCCGCCCCTGGCTCGCTGGATCTGTAGCACGATTCAACTTGCACATGCTGCGACTGGACAAAGCCCATTCCACGAGGAAAGTGGGCTCTTCTTGGGCGGCTGCCCGAGGGGTCTCGGCTTACAACTTTGCCGAGCTGTTACTTGGTCGGGTTCAAACATTTTTGCAACAGTCTACAAGTTTGATACCCTGGCTGAGGAGGACCTAGAGTTTGCTCATTCGGTGCTGCAGAGTCATCCGCACTCTCCCGCCCGTTTGGGAGCTTTAGTATAATCCCCATGGTCCTTACGGAGTCCCAGCATCCACTTAGGACGTCAGAGAAAATAAGATTTTACTCACCGGTAAATCTATTTCTCGTAGTCTGTAGTGGATGCTGGGCGCCCATCCCAAGTACGGATTGTCTGCAATACTTGTTTATAGTTATTGCCTAACTAAAGGGTTATTGTTGAGCCATCTGTTGAGAGGCTCAGTTATATTTCATACTGTTAACTGGGTATAGTATCACGAGTTATACGGTGTGATTGGTGTGGCTGGTATGAGTCTTATCCGGGATTCAAAATCCTTCCTAATTGTGTCAGCTCTTCCGGGCACAGTATCCTAACTGAGGTCTGGAGGAGGGTCTTAGTGGGAGGAGCCAGTGCACACCAGGTAGTCCTAAAGCTTTCTTTAGTTGTGCCCAGTCTCCTGCGGAGCCGCTAATCCCCATGGTCCTTACGGAGTCCCAGCATCCACTACGGACTACGAGAAATAGATTTACCGGTGAGTAAAATCTTATTTTCTGGATTCATTGGTTCTATCAGTACTTAGAAGGGATCTGCTGTTAATCATTTGTAAGGACCTGAACCAAGGCTGTTGGTTGCCGACTTGGATCTTATTTGTCTGTTGCGGACAATTCTTCTATTGCCGATATCCCGTGCCCATACCAACGTTGGAGAGAACTTTAACTATCCTGGATTAGCTTCTGTTCCTGCTATTGTAGCCCATCGCTCACCACTGCCCTACTCTCAGTGTGGCCCACTACTTGTGCCTCCACTACAAGCCAATTTTGGGGCAGTCGGTTTATGACGGTTACTCTGCACAGATTTTGATATGCTGATTTATATTGCCAAGCTTCTTTAGTCGTTTTTACATGCTTCATTGATATCTGTCAGTTCTGATTTACATTTTATAGCATTTTCACCCAGGAAGGGAGGAGTAGCCAGAAATCCCACTTATGAACATAATTATTTGTTCTCTTAGGTCCTAGAGGATGCTGGGGTCCACATTAGTACCATGGGGTATAGACGGGTCCACTAGGAGCCATTGGCACTTTAAGAGTTTGAGAGTGTGGGCTGGTTCCTCCATCTATGCCCCTCGGAGGGGTGTATCTAGGAGTCCGAGAGCCCCTGGCAAAGTAAGGGGCTGCCCCCCCATGCACATTTGAAATAAGGTGTGAGTATTGGAAATGGGGCATGGTCTTGTGGGGGAAGGGCGTGGACACAATAGTGCTTCCAATTCAAATGATGCCACACAGTAGTGTCCCTTATTCGCATTATACCACACAGTAGTGTCCCTTATTCGCATTACACCACACAGTAGTGTCTCATATTCACGTTACACCATCCCTACCCCCTAACCCACCTTTCCCACAGCCTGACCTTAACCCACCCCACCCCCTGAAAAGCCTCTTCAGTGGTGCCTAACCTTAACCCACCCTTCCTAATGTCCCTCCCTGCAGCCTAATACAAGAAAGAATGGAGGCTGCGCTAGTAGAGGAAAGAACAATGTAAATCACTCAATGGGTAAATATAAAAATTTATTATAAAACATTAATTCTTTAAAAAGCAGTAATTCTGTGCAAGATAATGTGCCAAATATATGCAGAAAAAATAAATTTGCCAATGATATGCAAAAGTTGGAGTTTACCCAAAATGTTGGTACAGGATTAGTGGAAATTGTTCTCTAGAATCCGTTACATATTTTGCCCATCAATATGGTGTCCAGTTATGGTCCGGTATGGAGAGTACCTTTTAGATGTTACTGAAGAGAGTCCATAGAAGGTTTCCATATACCGCTAGCGGATTAGTGCAATGTCTCTTAGATGTGGAGTACCTCGTGCAATGCGGAAATAGGCTGGTGCCTCTCTCGGGCTCCTCCGGATAACTGGTCGGCGGAATGGGCTGGTTCGGGTCCAATTCAGAGATATCCTGTTCCAACGGGTAAGTACCTGACGCGTTTCGCTGCATAAACCCTGCAGCTTTTTCAGAAATGAGCTGCTGTAAGATGAGCCTCAAATGGACCCAGCTATTAACCAAACACCATTAGTTGGATGGTAGCAGTACTTCTTGTTAGAAAAAAACATCAGGGTGCCATTACTTCCAAGATAAAATTATCAATACATTTCTTTGAACCTGGCCTGGAAATAGGTAAGATTTGTATTTTCTTTTTATTAATCTCAACAAGTTAAAGTTTTCGCTTACTTACTACTTACTTACATCTAACATGCATGAAAATTCTGTAGTTTTCCAGGTACTACAGTCCCTTCTCCCAAACACTGACACTATTTTATTATCTTCAACAACATCTATAGCACTGTGCTATATAACAATTGCTGTGTACCTGGTGACAGTCTGTTACTGCTGGCGCGACGCCGGTGTCCGTCAGCACCGCATACCACACTGCACTAGTGATCTGATTACTGTCCAGCAGCACCGCACTTGTAATCAGACTCAAAATAAACTACAGGAGCTCCCAGCAACAAGGGCTGCTGGGAGCTGTAGTTTATTTTGAGTCTGATTACAAGTGCTGTGCTGCCAGACACCGACGCCGCTCCAGCAGTAACAGACTCTCACCACGTATAGTCTGACAGTACTACTTTTCTACCCTTTGGCCACGGGTGGCACAGCCAGGTGGCGACCCCTCCTTGCCTGGCGCCCCTGGCGAGTGCCATCCTGGCCAATGGGTAGATACACCCCTGGCCCCCCTACCAGACTCAGTTTAGAAAATGTGCCCGGAGGAGCCGGTCACAGCTAGGGGAGCTCTACAGAGCTTCTTTAGTCAAAGTTTATTTTAGAGTTTATTATTTTACAGGGAGGCTGCTGGCAACAGCCTCCGTGCTTCGAGGGACTAAGCGGGGGAGTAGTGTCCGCCCTGCAGGGTCTGAGCCACTATCTCCGCTGACAGGACACTGAGCTCCTGAGGGGATCGAACGTTCCCCGCCACAGGGGATCGCTCACCCCGGCAGCATGCCGCCACCCCCTTACAGAGCCAGAAGATCAGAAGTGGCGAGATATGGCGACACAAGGGTGGGAGTGCAGCTCTGAGTGGCTGCGCACCGGGAAAGCTCAGCGGCACACAGTGTTGGCGCTTTGAGGGGCGTCCTGAGCCAGCAACTTAATACCCTACACTGGTCACAGACGCTAACCGGAGACTGAATCAACAGGCTAGCATCACAATCCTCCGTACTCAGACGCTGAACAGGGGAAGTTATCCCCCACCTTGCGACGGAGTCCTCAGTCCAGTACAAAGAATTTGTTCGGGAAGACGCGCCATCTTCTTCAAGGGGCGGAGCTTCTCCTCAGAGCGGACCCAGCAGCGTTCAGCGCCATTTTCCTGCCTGCAGTTCCTGTACACAGACACTGACAGAGCTATCCCTCCAAGCAACTCCAGCTATCCTGTGCGGTACCAAGGGGTTGTAGAAGGGGGGAAGGTGGTGAATTAGATCTGTGCAACTATTACATTACAAAGTGGGCGCTGATAAGGGGTGTCCTTTATATATAACAGGGCTGTGAGTGGGTTGGCTCTGATCTCTGTGTCTCTCTTGCCATTCTCAGGGGGGAAACTCTGTCTAACCTACCGTGTGTGTGTGGAGTGTTTGGGGTCTCCAGTCAGCTATGTCCAAGGACTCTGTGTCATATGCAGCTGAGAACATGTCCTCTCAGGATGATCTCATTCCATGTAATCAGGATTGCACTGTTGTAACACAGATACCAGCAAGGGAGCCGGAGTGGTTATCCTCTATCAAAACTATGATTTCTCAGATTTCTGTTAGGGTTGGTCAGAATGAATCTGCAACTCAGGTTTTACAGAATTCTATGGCTATGTGGTCTGGTTCTGTTACCTCAGGCCCCCCCTCCGTGGGATCCCACAAGCGTGCTCTTGCCCAGATCATGCAAGACATCACGGATACCGACTCTGACACGGCAGACGGTGATGGGGACGTGCTCAGGGGGGCCGCATCTCCTGCAAGAGGGGTGCAGTTGATGATAGAGGCTATTAGAGATGTGTTGAATATTAGTGACATAACACCTGAACAGGTTGAGGAGGCTTACTTCACTGACAATAAGAAAGCTATTTTTGAAAAAGCATGGGAAAATCCTGAGAAAAAAATCCAGATCCCTAGGAAGGTTCTGGTTGCTTTCCCCTTCCCTGAGGAGGATAGAAAGAAATGGGAAAACCCACCCATAGTGGACGCGTCTGTATCCAGACTCAAAAAAGGTGGTTTTACCTGTCCCAGGATCTACCGCCTTGAAGGAGCCGGCTGATCGCAAAATTGATACTACGCTCAAATCCATATACACGGCTTCAGGGGCGATACTACGTCCCACTATTGCCTGTGCATGGATTTCCAAAGCTATAGTAAAGTGGTCTGGCACGTTACTTGAGGATTCGGATACGTTAGATAAGAGTGACATTGAATTGTTTCTCCGTAACATTCAGGATTCTGCAGGTTTTATGGTGGAATCCATGAAAGACCTGGGTTCTATGGCTGCAGGAATTACTTCCATGTCCATCTCAGCTCGTCGAGGACTGTGGCTGCGCCAGTGGTCTGCCAACGCGGAATCCAGGAGAGGTGTGGAGACCCTACCCTGCACAGGTCAGGCTCTCTTTGGGGAAGCGTTGGATGCGTAGATCTCCATGGCTACAACGGGTAAGTCTCCTTTTCTTCCCTCAGCAGCTCCTGCTACGAAGAAACCTTTTTCTTCACCTGTATCTCAGCCCTTTCGGGTTACTAAACTGAGAAAGGCCAAACCGTCCAACACCTTCTTTAGAGGTGGCCAACCAAAATCCAAGAAACCTGCCGTGGCGGGTTCCCAGTAACAGAAGCCTGCTTTAGGTACGCCAAAGTCCTTTGCATGATGGTGGACAGCGCGGCCTGGAGGTAGGGCAGGTGGGGGCAAGACTCAGACATTTCAGTCTTTCTGAGGGAGTTCAAGTTCAAAATGGAGTCTCTAGGGGCAGTGATATCGGGTCTGAAGGAGGGAGAATTCCTGGTATCCCTGGATATCAAGGAAGCGTACCTCCACATTCCGATTTGGCTGCCGCATCAAGCTTATCTACGATTCGCACTGTTGGACAGTCATTTTCAGTTCCAGCCCCTGCCATTCGGCCTCTCCACAGCACCAAGGGTTTTCACCAAGGTGATGGCGGAAATTATGGTTCTCCTCCACAGACGGGGGGTGAACATAATTCCATATCTGGACGATCTGCTGATAAAGGCATCGTCCAAGGAGAAGCTGTTACGATCCATATCTCTCGCGACCCAGCTTCTCAGGGATCATGGGGGGTAATTCTGAGTTGATAGCAGCAGGAACTTTGTTAGCAGTTGGGCATAACCATGTGCACTGCAGGGGAGGCAGATATAACATGTGCAGAGAGAGATAGATTTGGGTGTGGTGAGTTCAATCTGCAATCTAAATTGCAGTGTAAAAATAAAGCAGCCAGTATTTACCCTGCACAGAAACAAAATAACCACCCAAGTCTAACTCTCTCTGCAAATGTTATATCTGCCCCCCCCCCCCCCCCCTGCAGTGCACATGGTTTTGCCCAACTGCTAAAAAATTTCCTGCTGCGATCAACTTGGAATTACCCCCCCGGTTGGATCCTGAATCTTCCAAAATCACATTTGGAGCCAACCAGGAGGTTGTCCTTTCTGAGAATGATCCTCGACATGGCGGTGCAGAGGGTGTTCCTTCCAGAGGACAAAGCTTTGGTGATTCAAGCAATGGTCCGGGATGTCCTGAAGCCAGCCTGGGTGTCGATTCAGCAGTGCATTCGCCTTCTGGGGAAGATGGTGGCCTCTTACGAGGCGCTGCAGTACGGGAGGTTTCATGCTCTGTCCTTCCAACTGGATCTCCTGGACAAGTGGTTGGGATCCCATCTTCACATGCACCAGAGAATACGTCTGTCGCTAAAGGCCAGGATTTCGCTTCTCTGGTGGCTGCAATTAACTCACCTTCTGGAGGGACGCAGGTTCAGGATTCAGGACTGGATCCTTCTAATCACGGATGCAAGTCTCCAGGGCTGGGGCACAGTCGCTCAAGGGGAAACCTTCCAAGGAAGGTGGTCAAGTCTGGAAGCCAGCCTGCCGATAAACATTCTGGAACTAAGAGCCGTCTACAACAGTCTTCTCCAAGCGGCCCATCTTCTGAGAAATCGGGCCATTCAAGTGCAGTCGGACAATGTAACGACAGTAGCCTACATAAACCAACACGGCGGAACGAAGAGCAGAGCTGCAATGTCAGAGGTAACACAAATCATACTCTGGGCAGAAAAACATGCATTGGCGCTGTCAGCAATCTTCATTCCGGGAGTAGACAACTGGGAAGCGGACTTCCTCAGCAGACACGGCCTCCACCTAGGGGAGTGGGGTCTCCATCCGGTGGTGTTCAAGGAGGTAACAGATCTTTGGGGCGTACCCCAGATCGTTTCAACAAGAAGCTTCGGCAGTATTGTTCCAGGTCGAGGGACCCGCAAGCAGTGACGGTGGACTCCCTAGTGACTCCGTGGGTGTTCCAGTCGGTGTACGTGTTTCCTCCACTTCCACTCATTACAAGAGTTCTTTAACTCATAAGAAGAACAGGAGTTCAGGCAATCCTCATTGCTCCGGACTCGCCAAGAAGGGCTTGGTACGCGGATCTCCTGGATCTACTACTGGAAGAGCCGAGGCCTCTTCCTCTTCGGGAGGACCTACTGCAGCAGGGGCCGTTCGCCTATCAAGACTTACCTCGGCTACGTTTGACGGCATGGAGGTTTAACGCCAGTTTCGGAATGCGGAAGGGCATTCCGAACAAGGCTATTCCTACCCTGATACAGGCTAGGAAGGGAGTAACGTCAAAACATTACCATCATTTTTGGAGAAAATATGCATCTTGGTGTGAGTCCAAGAGGTTTCCTGCGGTGGAGTTTCAATTGGGACGTTTTCTCCACTTGCTGCAAGCAGGTGTGGATATGGGCCTTAGGTTAGGATCCATAAAGGTCCAGATTTCATCCCTATCTATTTTCTTCCAAAAACAGTTGGCTGCCTTCCCTGAGGTTCAGACTTTTTTGAAGGGGGATCTGCACATCCAAGTGGGTGTATCTACCTATTGGCCAGGATGGCACTCGCCAGGGCCTCCAGGCAAGGAGGGGGCGCCGTCCGGCTGTGCCATCCATGGCCAGGGGGTAGAACCAAGTGGTACTGTTAGACTTGGTGACTGTCTGTTAGTGTCGGCACCAGTGTCCGGCAGCAGCACACTGCACATCGCTTGTAATCAGAGTATCAGATACAACATAAACTACAACAAGGGCTGCTGGGAGCTCCCGGCACCAATGGCTGCTAAGAGCTGTAGTTTACTTTGAGTCTGATTGATCACAAGTGTGGAGCTGTGCCGCTGGACCCTGGCATCGGCAGTGACAGACAGTCACCAGGTACAGTCAGAGCTGGATTATAGGGAGGTGGGGGGGTCAAGGCACAGGACTACACTGCCCTGCATTGGGCTAGGGCCGTGGACGGAGTGGAAGCACGGGGGTGGGACAACACTACACTCACTGCCAGGCAGCCCAGTAGCATGG